>NC_133648.1:139022189-139324811 GCF_009905375.1 Apium graveolens | reverse complement strand
ACTCCAGCAAATCCATATATCGGCATGTCGGTTGGTGTCAACTGGGAGTCGTTATACCCCATCCTTAGAAAGGTGTCGTGGAGCAAGATATCCACAGAAGCACCATTATCCACAAGGACCCTCTTAACCGGGCTATTTCCTATTATCGGCGTTATGACCAGCGGGTCGTCATGGGGAAACTTCACACCCTCTAGGTCGGAATTATCAAAAGCCAACAATATGCATAACCTCCCTGGTGTATGCCTTTCTGGAATTTTTGGACAATCCAGCGGCAGTTGGACCTCCAAAGATCGTGTTTATCACAGGTCCTCGAGGGCGTCGTGGTCCTCCAAAAATTGCATTTATAACCGGCCCTCTAGGTTGGGGATTCCGCCCCTGATCGTCTTGGTCCCTCCTACGATCTTCAAAGTTCTTCCTTCCATTATTGTTTCTGTCCCCTCCATCTCCAGTATACTTATTCAACCTTCCTTTTCGAATCAAAAACTCAATTTCATCTTTCAATTGCCTACACTCATCGGTGTCATGGCCAACATCCTTGTGAAACCTGCAATACTTACTCTTATCTAGCTTGGCGGGATCAGCCTTCAAGGGCTTAGGCCAGCGAATATCTCTATCTTTCTCAATCTCCATCAAAATCTGACTTCTAGGAGCACTCAACTTAGCGTATTCAGTGAACTTTTGCCCAGGTCCTCCCTTCTTGGGGGTTGAATCAGGGTTTTGTTCGGTTCTAGGATATTTGTCCTTAGCAAAATACTCCAGATCAGTTTTTCGCTTCTTGCCTCCAGTGGGCTCATTACTTACTACGGTCTTCCTCATGCTTTCTTCAACCTTGATATACTTCCCTGCCCTCTCTTGGAGTTGCAACATGTTTTCAGGGGGACGTTTGGCCAAGGACATCTTGAAAAACTCATCCCTGGTTCCTTGTTGCAGTGCTATCATGGCTACCTTATCATCAAGGTCTGGGACTTTTAAAGCCTCCTTTGTAAAACGATTCAGGTAATCTCTCAAGGATTCCTTAGCTCCCTGCACAAGACTCATAAGAGATGCTGAACTTTTCTCATGGACTCTTCCACTGATGAATTGCTTAATAAAAGCCTGACTTAATTCTCTGAACGATCCAATAGAATTTGGGGGCAGGCGACTGTACCATCTTTGAGCCATACCCGACAGGGTTTGAGGGAAGGCCCGACACTTTATAGCATCATTCACGGGTTGCAGCAGCAGTGCATTAGAGAATGTCCTAACATGATTAGCGGGGTCTCCCGTGCCATCATAGGCTTTGATAGTGGGCATCTTGAATTTCCTTGAGATATGGGCATTCATTATCTCTTCTGTGAAGGGTGGAGTTGGATCATCAGGATCTCCAAGGGGAAGGAGATTGCTTGGATCAGTTCTTGGGACAGCAGCCCTTCTTCTTACCGGACCATCCAGGTCTATGACAGGAGGAGGATTTCTCCCCCTAGGAGGTATCTGGGGTCTGGTGGCCTGGTGAGCCTCCAAATCACGCCTCAGCCTTTGGATTTCAGCCTCATGAGCCCTGATCCTTTCCTGCACTTCTTGGGGATTCGCCCCTGGGGTGCTTTGGGGGCGTTGCCTTCCATCGGCCATTGGCTCTTTTTCCAGGACGCCTCCTTCTCGGGGCCACTTCATCATCCGAAGATTCGGAGTCTCTCTCAGTGTAAGGACCAGAAAATTCCCGATCCTCAGGGATAGGACCCAAACCTCGTATATAGGGGGGCGACTGCCCTCGTGCTTCGCTTCGCCCAGTATATCCGCTTCCTCCAACCTCAGGGTGAAGGGGCATCCCATAAGGGGGGTTAGTAGTAACAATAGTTGAATATTCATACCCGACGGGTCGAGAATTCACAGGTATATGTACTTGTTGAACTTGAGGATTCGTACCTTGAATAATCGGGGGAGTTGTCCCTTGTGGCTGAGGTTGAGTTGCCCCTGTCTGGGCTTCCCCCTGAGTAGATGCATAAGTTGAATGGAGAGGAACCTCCACGGTTAATGAAATCACCTGAGTTGTCTCTGATGGTGTTCCTTCCTCTAGAGCTCCAATTGTTCTCCGTGTTCTCGCCATGGTTGTTGTTGCGATTCCCACAGACGGCGCCAAATGTTATGGATAAAAAACTAAGGTTATTATTTGCTGTATTTATTACTAAGATTCGGGAGCTCAAGGCCTTTAATGGCTGCTCTCGTGTTTCGTGGCTCGATCTGCCTTTACGAGATGCCTACGTATCTCTGTGAATTAGAGAATCAAGCCAAAAAACGTAGTTCTGATTTGTGGGGTGAGACCCCTTATATAGATGTTGGTGGTCCTTGAATTGGACTTGGTATAGGAGACTTGGTGGGCAAGTCTCATAATTAGAATGGACTTTGGAGTCCTAGATAGTAGGAAACTGATTCCTTATCCTTTTAGGTCCCCTTGAGGCTTATCTATAAGGATTTATATCCTTATCAGGACTCTTCTCAACAGCTGATTTTTCCCTTATTAATTAATTATGAAATTAATTAATAATCAGGGCTTTTGGGCCTTTCTTATTCGACCAGACCTGATCTGGTCCATCAGGCTTAACCTTTCTGGTCTGAATATCAAACACCTTCTTATTGGGTCCAACAGCCCATTATCAGGATTTATTTATCCCTATCAATAATATACCAAAATGACCAAGAAGAAAAGATCTACATGATTCAAACATCAAATTACACAAACATCATCAATAACAAAAATTCCTAATTTATACATAATTAAATTCGAATTTAATAAAATAAATTGAAAATTACTTGATATTTCTGCAATGATATGGATTGTAGAACTTGATTGTACTCGTCAAGAGCTTCGATTCGACTACTTACACGCCCAAATAGGAGTCCGATAACGCCTTCAAATTCTCATTTGATTATGAAGAACACGATGAATTTTAAGATTTTTCTCTGAAAATTATCTAGTTTTACTGTTTGCAAATAGTTATCTGTACAAAATATAATAATGTACTGGCTATCTATATTTACGGAATATTAATACGTGTTGGATCATGTTGGATCGAAAAATAAATAACTTAGCCATTAATTAACTGCAAAAACGATCAGTTTGGATACTGTTTTGGATAACCATCATCCTGTTTTGGATAATTATCAAAATTTTTGGATAACTATTAAATCTTTTGGATAATTATCAAGACTGGGCTTCTTATAAAATACTTTATACAAAAAAAATGTTATCGAAATGATTATCGTATTGAAAATTTTGCGCCGGGATACGCACGCGTCAAACCGTACTCCGGATTGAAAAAGTCAAAACACGAAAAATGTCCGGAATTATTAAATTAGGTTAGGAAGGAGTTTTCTGAAGAGTTTCAGGTTGTAAAAACGCAAAAACGGTTGAAGTTGGACGATTATCGGCTTTATATAATAATTTTGTAATTATTCGGAAAATAATTAATAAATTCATAAACCAATATAAAATCATTTAACAATCCAAAATTACCAGAAAAATACTGTAATTATCTATATTTTATTCTGGACATAATAAAATTAACATACTTATACGTTACCACATTTAAACATCAACATATCCACACCAATCATCAGATAATTTACCAAAAATCACATAATATCACATAATAATTATTTATCAATAAAAATAATTACACGCTATATCCCGGATATTACAAAGATGCCAATCTGCCAACTAGTTTTTGGGAAGAAGCTGTGAATACTGCATGTTATACTCAAAACAAATATCTCATTAACAAGAATCATGGATAATCACCTTACTCAATCATGTCTAAGACAAAGCCTACTATAAAGCATCTTCATGTGTTTGGAAGAAAAAACTACATTTTAAAAGACAACTCTGAATATGTGGAAAAAATTGACTCAAAGGTTTTTGAAGCAATTTTTCTAGGATGTTTTTTGGAGAGAACTGCCTACAAGGTCTATGTAATTGATCAAAAGAAAATAATGGAGAGCATAAGGGGAGATGCAGATATTCCATCCTGGATGATGCACAAGGACTGCACCTACTCACATCTCTAATCCATACTTTTCAAGCTAATTTGTGACACCCAAAGTGCAATTCAAGCATCCACAAGTGCCAACACAAAAATTCTACTCAAATCCCATCTGGAATCTCTCCAATTACATAAAATACAAGTCAAGATGTGGATGAACTAAAGCAAGAACTTGCTGAAGTTAAATAGGACTTTGTTGCAAGGTTGGATGATAGGCTTCCAAACACAACAATGAGAGAGATAGTCCAGAAGCTCAGGCGGGAAGCTAATTTGAATAGGAAAGTTGAGGTCATGGATTTAAGACTGAAAAATGTGGAGGAATCAATGGCCAAGATACTTGTGTTAGGGGGAACACACACAAGTATAGAACCAAACAAATAATACAAAACACATACTCAATATATGACGCGGAAAAACCTATGTCCCAACTTGTATTATTAATCAAAACAATTATCAATAATACAATCAATCTCACCAAACGGTATTCACTCAAGTGATACTTAAGTCAAACAATACTCAAGCATACATCAAAACAATAACATGACTATGTATATATAGCCATCACAAACTTAGCCAACAAGACATACCTAATCTGATTACAATAATAATTGTCTACCCATACAATTATTACCCATTCCCATTATAATAATAATTGTCAACACATACAATTATTACCCAACTCAATTATGATAATAATTATCTACCCATACAATTATTACCCAATTCAATTATGTTTTCTATCACCAAGACCATACTACCTATTGGGTTTAACCCCAACAATCCTCCTCTTCAACCCAATAAGATTTCATGCACAACCGAATTAACGGTCACCATTAAGCCATCGACGTCGATCGCCCAATACCTCCCCTCGAACAATAACCCCTCCTTCTAGTACAAAAAGATTTCTCTTATCTTTTCGACCTTTGAGTATCTCTAAATCTCCTTTAGTGACTTTCAACATACTGTTCTTCATCATAACAGTATATCCCAAATCAACTAATTTACCCAACAAAATCAGATTTCGATTTAACTCCGGTATGTATCTTACATGAGTTAACTTCTGAACACGACCGTTGTGACGTTTCATTGTTACCTCACCAATGTCAGCAACCTTTACCGTTTTACCGTTCAGTAAAGTTACAATCTTTCCCTAACACTTTTTATGGGATGAGAACCACTCCCTCCTACCACATATGTGATGAGAACATCCCGAGTCAAGCAGTTATTCTTCTTTTGATCCCTTCTCTTCTTGAACCTAAAGAACATCTTCATCAGCTTCTACAAGTGAAACACTACCCCCTCGATTTTTCTTCAACTCTCTCAAGTCTTCTCTTGCCTTTGGACACATAAATTTTATATGACACAATTCCTCACAATAAAAACACCTGATATTAGGGTTATGTTTCTTAGCATACTTCTTTTCCGTGTCATGCGCACGTACCACAAATGCACTTCCATTAGATGTGTCACTCGATTCTTGTTTCATCAATCTTTCGGACTCCAGAAGAACAACAATAGTCTCATCCAAATCTAACTTCGTTTTCCCAACCAATAAAGAAGTCATCACAGTATTATACTTCTTCGGTAGAGACACTAGTAGTAGAACAGCTTTGTCCTCATCCTTTAATTTTTCATCCAAATTATTTAGCTGGTTGATTAAGCCATTAAAACGATTCAGATGATCTCTTAAATCTCCGTCTTCTTCCATCTTGAGCCCAAACAAATCTTTCTTGAGAAACAGCATGTTGGTCAAAGACTTTGAGTGATAAGTCTTCGTTAACTTCTCCCACAAATTCTTGGGATTGTCCTCTTCAAGAACATCATACTTGATTTCCGGTGCAAGGGCCAACCGGATCGTTGATGGTGCACGTAACTTCATGTCTCCCCACTTTGTATCATCAACTTCAGTAGGCTTCTTCCCTCCGAGAGTCGCATATAACCCTCGTTGAATTAATAGATCTTTTACTGTACTTTGCCATAAGGTAAAATTGTTTCTTCCATTAAACAATTCAATTTCAAATCCCCCAACCTTCTCCATCATGAACCTTGGCTCTTGATACCAATTGTTAGGTGGAACACACACAAGTATGGAACCAAACAAACAATGCAAAACACACACTCAATATATGACGCGGAAAAACCCACGTCCCAACTTGTATTATTAATCAAAACAATTATCAATAATACAATCAATCTCACCAAATGGTATTCACTCAAGTGATACTTAAGTCAAACAATACTCAAGCATACATCAAAACAATAACATGACTATGTATATATAGCCATCACAAACTTAGCCAAAAAGACATACCTAATCTGATTACAATAATAATTGTCTACCCATACAATTATTACCCATTCCCATTATAATAATAATTGTCAACAGATACAATTATTACCCAACTCAATTATGATAATAATTGTCTACCCATACAATTATTACCCAATTCAATTATGTTTTCTATCACCAAGACCATATTACCTATTGGGTTTAACCCCAACAACTTGTAAATCAGGAAACTCAGACAAGTCTTCTACAGCAGTTGGTGACTGCACAAACCTCACACTCTGCTCAACTTGATGCTAACAAAAAGGGGGAGAAAGATTCTATCATTCCTGTTAGTAAGGGGGAGTCAGTTAGTAAGGGGGAGATAATGCACAACATTCAAGTCAGTAAAGTAATAGTTCCAGCATTTACCTTCACAAAGCCACCAATACTAGACAACATTGACTTGATCAAGATAGCAACAGCTAAACTAGAGCTAAAAGAGAAATGGAAGAATGTTGATGACAATATTGAGAAGAATTTTGGCCCAATTGAGAAACAAGACAAAGCTGTAAAACATTTCTCTCATTTTTCTCAATTGAGACAAATATTAATTAATGAAATGAGCTTAGAGAAAATGGAAAAGGGTCAATCTTCAGCAAGAAAACCTCAACAGGCCAATGTGATTTTTCAGCCAAAGAGAAACTATCCAAAGAATTCAAGCAAAAATCCATTAGACCTAGTCTATGAAACTCCCAAGCCTGATGAAAAGAAGCTTATTTGTATATCTATTTCTTATTTCAAAGATCTTAGAGACTCGGTCTTGAAGAAGAGAATTTGTAAAATCTATATTAATGGCAAATTGATTTGTGTGGCTAGACATCCACATTTTGTAGAAGCTAAGAAAGAAGAAAAGGTGAGGCTCAAACAATAGTAAAAGCAAGCTGCATTAGATGCCAAGAACCAAGCTAAGAATCCTGCAACCACAGAATCTGAAATGCCTGTTGTGATAGATGAGTCTGTTAATGAAGAAAAGAAAGAAGAACCAAAGCATACAAAGAAACCAATACTGAAATTCAGACCAAAGAGGAAGCTGGATTTTGATGAAGATAAGGAAGAGTACATGCCAACCCAATCTACCACTTCAAGTCAACCAGCTATGCACATAATGGAGCAGGCTGAATTCAAGGTTTATTTTGATATAAATTTCCATGGTGAACCCATAATTCCCAAGGATGAACCTATAGATTGGGAAAGCCTTCCACTTCCTGATCAAAACATCCCAATCCAAACTAAACCAAGGAAAACAAAGTTAAGAGCAATAAAAAAGACCAAGCCTGTCAAACTTAAATCCAAAGACTTAGTCAAACCCAAACCAATTGTCAACCAGGGAGATCAACTCTTCATCTGTGACATCAAGGAATTTTCAACACCTAAATCTCTATCTGGATGAGCTAGAAGAAGTAAGAGCTATTGATGCTTACAAGCATCTTCCAGAGAGATTGGTCTTCAGGTATAAAGGTGGAAAAGAGCTAACTTGTCCTCTTCACAGAATTTTCAATGAAGGCTATTTTGTTCTAGTAAAGATATTCTCCTCAATAAAGAAGAACTTTGGATTCAACATTATTTCCAAAAAAATGGTACTGAATAAAATTGAGGAGATAATGAATAGCAGAAGAAATCCAAATGCACTCCCAACAGTCTTGATTATTCCCTTCAATGGAGATAAAGTGCATTTGAGACCATACTTGATAATGGAGTTCAAGGATGTTAGGTCCCAATATGTTTGTAGAAGGGGGTTGAATACGAACTTTACCGTTTAATAGAATTTAATGCGGAATAAAAAATTGAAACAAAATTCAAGTTAAATAAAACTATTATTAAACTTGAAAGGTGTTACAACAACGGTATCGTTTACAAGGGATTAATCTCAAATAAATTATTACAAATCTAGAATAAATTGGACATGAACTTTTTTTATTTTTGCAATAAAAAGGATCAAATGCTAGAAGTAATTTGAGATTAAGTTCTAGGGATTTTGATCCGCTAGATAGTTACACAAGAACAAGAGAATGATTTCTAGTGGTTTAGATTTAACTTTAATTGCTAGAAATTAATGGTCTTGACTTTGCAGCAGTGAGAGATGATATGCTTCTGCGGCTGCTATTGTTTTTTGTTCTTGAGTAGATGAAGTGTATTCAATGTCTTGAAATGATCTGCTGCTTCTGCCTTTAATAATTTAATCAACATAACTGAATTGAACTGGCAAGAAAATCTAAGAATTGGCATGACTTTCGGTGAAACAATCAGATTGAACTAGCAAGACAATCGGTGAGACAATATGTTGAACTAGCAAGACAATCGGCATAACAATCTGTTGAACTAGCAAGACAATCGGCATGACAATCTGATTGAACTAGCATGCCTTTCGGTATGACAATTGTTTGTCATACCAGTTTAATTGATTGTCATGCTGAATTAATATTGAATATAAATTCAAAATCAATTCTGAAAATTCATAATATTAATTCAGAATTAATTAATCAATTAATTCAATTAATCAATAAATTAATCTTTGCAGATATAATTTATTTTCTTAATTAAATTATATGACTTAATTAATAGAGAATTAATACTACTCTTGAATAGCAACCATTCTTCTGAAAATCTTCTGAAAATTATGAATCAATTCCACCACTTCAATGTTGAAACTCGATGTACTTTCTGGTTCATGAGTGACTAACTTCTGTGACGTTTCTTCATGACTTGACTTTAATAACTTGATTTTCTTCAGATTAAATGCCTGTAATTATCTGACACCCTGACAAGATCTCTGTCACTTGATTAAATCCACAATCTTGATTTATATCACTGAGGCTTGATCAATTTCTTGAACTTCTTCCAGTGAATTAATTCCTCAAGTCTGTAGATGAACATTGTTTCTAAATCCTTTAACATATGTTACTTTGTGAGATCTCTTTGATGATAGATCCACTATTTACTTGTTACATTCTTATTTGAGTTGAGTTAAATCCTTGAATAAATAAATAGGCTATGACATATGCCTTTCAATATTTGTTTATTAGACAATAACAACAAATACCTAGAGGATAACTCAAGTAACAAATAAGAAAAAGATGTACACAGAAATGCAAGGTAAATAGCAGAAAAGTTCTGGATTATATTTAACATTTTCCAGATTCAAAATAGATGTTCCTCTAGACTGAACATATCTTCAAGTAGTTTCATCTTCATTTCCTTGGTTCTTCAAATCTCTTCCAGATAATACTTCTCAGTCTTGAAGTAATTATCAACAGCTTCTTTTGTACAACCACATTTCCTGTTGAGAAGCACATATCTCTCTTGCTTCTCCCCCTAAGAGAATCAACTGCTTAAAGGAGATCACCTTCGTTTACCACATCTCCCGTACAATAGGATCCGCAGATAAAAACCAATGGTACTCCCCTTTTGAAGAATAGTGATGAACCAAACCACTTCTTCTGATTACCAGGAAATAACCTTGTGTTTACCACCTCTCCCAAATAATAGGATCCGTAGTTACAAACAACAATGGTGTGGTGTTGTGTACATGTGCTTTACCTTTTTCCTCCTCCCTGCTATTTCTCCCCCTTAGTTGAGGAATCCTCCAAACTATTACTTACGCTTTTATCTCCCCCTTAGAGAAGGAATGTATGCCGTTTTCTGAAGGAGTTCTCATACTTCACTTGGTTGGAAAAGAAATAACAAGTAGTTTATCTTTCTTCCTCACTGTGAGTGTGTGATTCTGTTGAGTGTACCTCACATGTGTTTCACTCTTCTCTCCACTCGTGTTTACACTCATTCTCACAAGTGTATCACTCCTCTCATAGCTCCAAAATTCAGTTGTACCTGCAAGGAAAATCACCTTAGCCATCCTTAAGGAGGTCACAGGTGGTGCAATCGAAGTTCACAAATCCTCATCCTTGTTAAACTCTTCAGATGAATCTGAGTCATAATCTACAAGTTGCTAGTTTCCCTTTTTGGGTTCCAGATTTGAACTCTGGGAAGGTAAATAATGATCCAACGAATTTAGCATAAAGATCAAAGTTCCCTTCTAATGTCTGTGAAGACATTTCCTTGTGACTCATCAGGTAATATCTGAATCATTGTCAACAAGTTTTCGATCTGCGCCTATGTTAGATCCACTATCCACAGATGCATCCAGGGGATTTAAGCCTGGGGAGGTAGACACTGACCACTAATAAATGGCTATTGGATCAGTATCCTTTCCTAACACCTGTAAAGGCAATTGGTCCATTAAAGAACCTTGAACAATCGAATCTGATCTTAAAATGGTCAAAACTCTTGTTTCCGTCAACTCCTCCTTTGTGTGTGTAACATTTCCTTGTGCATCAAGAATTGTTTATGTTTGAGGTGGTGACACTACATCGGATACCCTGGACGACAGGCAAATTTCAATAGACGCACCTTGTTGAGAGGATGAATCTAGTAACTATTTTTGTGCCTTTTCAGCCATTACATCTTTTTGAGAAGATGTATATGGGCTAGCAGTTGTCTCGATTTAAATACTACTCATCTTTGTAGGAGACAGAGCTGTTGGGTTGATTTCAGAACCTTCCTTATGTGGTGCACTAAGGTACTATCTCCCTCACGCTCATTCATACTTCATTTTAGAGGTAAGAGAGTGTTGGTTGGTTCTGTTTCCGTGTTTGTCTTTATAGTATGGGATAGAAGTTGTGGGTTTTCAACCTCATGACCGTCAATGAAAGAAGGCCATTGGAGGCTGAACCTGTATCACAGAACAGATGGCAATAGAGATAAAATTTACTTAAGATCTATAATGAATGAAATTTATACATTTAATCTTTTGAGAGAAATGATGTGAAATAGTGATTTCAAAAGATTTTAATGAAATAAGAAATCACTAATGTAGAAAGAAGTTTGATTTTCTCCTAAAACTGTCCGAGTGTACAAGTCTGTTTGTAGACCAACATATAACATTATCAATATATCACTGTACATATAAAACAATATATTTGTGCCTAGTGATAAGAGAGTTATTAATATGACGACTCTACAAGTTCACATTAAACTGTAACTTCAGTTAGAGTGCCATACCATGTCCTTGACGATTGCTTGAGTAGTACACTAGTTCATACCAACCTGAAGTGAGATTGTGAAGAAGAGATTGCATAGTCCAATAGATCTGTAACTGCAAAGTCCATGAACTGTGGTGCATTGACTTCCTTTTTTGACTCACCAACTAGGAGTGCACTTGTACACATCTACTAGAGTACAATTCCAAGTGTAATGTGCATCAGGTGCCTGATATGTCATAATATCCTCAAGTCTCATCACTGGTGCTATATGTTAGATAATGCTTCCTGATAATAACCTAGCATCCAGTTTGGCCTTGTCCCTCGTAACAATGTCATTGTCATCCAGTTTGACTTCTGGTTATCCTTGTACCAATTACAAAGTTGTCATTTAGTTTGGATACCAGCTTCCCGAGTTCATGTCAGCTACGAACAGATTTCCTTTCCGGATTCCCATCAAGGAGGGTTTTTCATTTTTCTTATGCAGGACTTGACACTTCAGCTTATCGAATAAAACATAGTAGCCCTTGTCACAGAACTGACTGATACTAAGCAGATTATGTTCAAGTCCTTGCACAATATACACATTTTCAATGATAACATTTCCAGCTTGCAAACAACCATATCCCTCAGTTAAACCTTTGTTGTTATCTCCAAAGGTAACCAGTGGGCCAGCTTTCTCAACCATATTTGATTGCAGGGCTCTATCTCCGGTCATATGTCTTGACGATCCGCTGCCAAGAATCCACACTACCGGTTCCACCTATTTAATGCCCTACAATACAAATGGATTAGACCTTCTTTGGAACCCAAGCTTGGTTGGTTTGGCATACTTGTAGAATTGGCCTTTATCAGGCAAAACAACATTCTTAATTTTTATGTTCTCAAATTTCTCAACGACTGGACATTTGACCTTGTAAACAGCCTTAACAAATTTCTGTTTAGGCTTAGGCACAAATGTCTCCTTTCTAGCCTTAGGAGAACTAGCAGTCTTAGACCTATCATGCTTCCTATTATTCACATGCTGATGAGGAGTACTCTTATCACTAGAAATATGTTTACCATTAAAATAAGCATACATCAAATTAAAAGCATAAGACATACAATTAGGAACACCACATACTTTATGAGAGGGATTAACAACAGGCAAATTATACATGGTAGACATGGCATTTTTGTTATCCAACTCATGTGTGTCTCAATTCAAAGACAAGGGCACAATGGGAATTTCTAACCCCACTAACTACTTCTACACTAGCCAAATTACCTAGATACATGCAAACTTGTTTTCTATAAGGAGATGGAGAGTTTTTTAATTGTATAGCCCACTCACATTTTTAATGTGGGTAAAGATAGAATAAAATGATTCAAACCAAACCAACATTCAAACACATCACACTTCACTCCACTCTTCTCTTTCTCTCTTCTCCCTCCTCCACCCTCACCCTTTCGGCTGAAGCCCCCTCCCCCATTCCCTTCCATTTTTTTATTCAATCTCCCACCTTCTTTTAGTGTAATTCTACTTCCTATGCTTAGTTTATACACTTCCCAAAGATTTTTATGTTTAAAAGTTGATGATTTATAATTGCATGTTATGTTTTTGTTCAAACTCAAAGAGAAAACCTTTGATTCTTGTGAATCCAAGGTTTCTCCATGAGATACATTACTTATGTGCTAGTAATATATATTTTTGTAAAGGAAACTTGATAAAACTCTTTTCCTGTTAGTGATCATTTTTTATATAGGTATTTCTAGTCTTTCATGTTAGTCTTAAGATGAGATTTTAATGAAAAACCATGATATTATTGCTATTATATTCGAAAGCATGCATGTATGGCTAACTCTTAAATTTCGAATTTGTTTATGCTAATAGGAGTTTTTACCACGTTATTTTGCTAAAATTAGTTAAGGTAAGATAATATGCATAATTATTATTGTTGGTTAAGTACTAAAAGTCGAATTTGGTAAGAAATGATCTCTCTTGCTTAGTTGAAATCTTGTTGTTGGTTGACTTGAATTGTTTTTGGTAAATTGTTTGCATGAAGGTGTACTAGGGTATGAATGATCTCCATATTTGTTGAGGAATTATTTGAGGGTATTAGTGCAGTAGGGTTTCTTGGTGAAAGGTTGAGTGTTTGGTTTTAGATGAAATTTAAGGTGGAAGGGTTAGAATAAGACATTTCGATTTTCCATATTTGGGAACTAGTTGTAGGTGAGTTTTGAATAGGCATTTCTTAGGCCTTGGTAGTCCCGAGCTACAGAGAGTTGGGACTTAATATATATTTGAGTCCAGAAGCAATAGAGTTAAGAAAACTTACCATTTAGTGAGGTGCACACACAAAAACACTAAATCTGCCAGAACAGGGGATAGTTTAGGTTTAATGTAGTTTGGAGGTCAGAAAGTGGTGTTATGTGTAGTCCCTCATTAGGCCTTGATTATTACTAATACTAGGAAGTATATAGAAGGTTTTCAAGTCGAAATATATTGGTTTAGAGTTAGAATCAATGGTTAAAAGTGAGTCAAAAATATGGCAGTTTTTAAGGCACCAAGCAGATTTGTGTCAACTTTGAGGGTAGGCCCAGGGAGGCTTAAGTTAGATCTTTGTGTCATTCCAAGTGCATACATTGGATATAGCTCTTAAGATTCCAGTGGGATAGGTTTGGGAGGAAGTTCTAGAGAAAAAGAGTGTCAAAGACCCTAAGTCACCCAAGGTGTCGCCAAGAGAGTGCAAGTGAGAACACTACGACTTAACACTTAGTTTTGGGAACCCTATGAGCGAGGATTAGGTAATCCTTAGTGTTTCCAATTAGATAAAGGTCATTAGGGCGTAAGGCCATAGGTAAGGTCAAAAGAAATGATATTACCAAGCTTAGGCACCTCAGATTTTGAGAATAGTAAAGTTGTAATACAATAGTCAATTTGTGGAGATTAGTTGAGTGAGATTATTCAATACCCAATGATGCACCAAGTCTAAATAATATATTGCAGGTACCTACATGAGCTTATGTTCTCCAAGGTGTTATAGTACTATATATATAGTAAGGTGTGTTGACTTGTGGTCTTATGTGAAGTAAGACGCTAAATGCTACTTGGAGTCAAATTATGTATTAGCATTAGGGTCGATTGTTCTTATAAGAGTCTTTTATAATGAGAGTTATTATTATTTTGTAGGATCAATTGAAGATAGGAAGCTTTCTTTTAAGGTCGAGTAGTGCTCCCGGTTGCCCCTAAGCCAAGTCGAGTTCTAGATAAGCCTTCTCTAAGGCAAGTGTCCTTGAACATTCTTGTGATATGTTGCAAGTTTATTTATGTACTAATAAAGATCATTTACTTATCTACGTCTTGCCACAACTTGAATTAGTACCTATAATTGTCATACTTTGATTGCTCGTACCATATCAAAATACCTTTGTAAGTTCCATTATTTCAATTTCCATATCACTAAACCCCTATTGATTTGATACTATATCCATGTACCCCTGATACCTTGAGATATCAATAATCCAACTTCATACTTCTTTATTACTCTTTATTATCATACCCAAACTTTGTAACTAGATATATGCCATGTATTTTCCTCAAAATTTGAGATACCTATCTTGTTGATTATTGTTATGATCCTTTTTCAATACTTTTCTCCTTTGTTGATAAACCATTGATGTTCACCATTGATGACCCTGCTAGTGATAAGTTAATTCATTTCTGATCAAAGTTCAATAACTCCAATCTTTGACTGATAATTTAAACTCTATTGTTTAGAATCCTGGTAATTTCTCCCTGGCATACGTTTTGTAAAAGATAATTTCTTTTTCAAACAAAAGAATGTTTTCTTGAGATTGGTGGATTGGAATAAGACGCAAGTCCCTTTCACAATTATTATATTAGGCTTAAAAGTTGCCTAGGGATCTCAACTAGAATTTGTTAGAACCCAGCGAGGTTCCGGATTATTTCGCGGCTGATCACCGGCTGTAATCCATAGCGTCATAAAATGATTTTGAGCAATGATTTGGTTAAAAATGTTTTAACTTGAATAATGATGCCATCTACCCTAATTTTGAATTATGAATTGTTATGATGTTAATTTTTGTCTTATGATATACCTTGTTGAGCATTTGGCTCACTTCTTGTTATTTATTCATGTTATTTCAGCTAGCAAGTATGGTTAGATTCAAGCCGACTACTCGTAACTCTACCGGTGGAGATGCTAAGGCTTATGTGAGAGCTCAGGTAGTATAGTTGGTGTCTTTGTGAGGACCAGTAGTTATGTAAAAGTTATAATAATTGTAGTGTTGGACAGTTCAAACACTGAACCTTTACGATCTTGGATTTTGTTGTAAACAACCATTTGTAATGACTTCGTATTTATCAATTAGTTTTATTTTCGTGTTGTGACAGATTAAGCCTTCCGGAAGCACCCCTCCATCATTTCTCAGTGCAGTAACTCGATCCAACAACTTATTTCTAATATTACGTGTCTCAGATAAGCCGCACAAAGTCATGTGATAATCAGCGATAAGAGAAGCCTGAACGGTTGTATCTAGCAGTCCATGGAGTGTAGGTGGTGGAGACCCAGGAGATCCAACTAGATAACAAACACAGTATCATGAGATAAATGAGGTATTTCCTCAGTAGGTGCTAGGTTTATTATAGGGGAGGGAACAGGAACTGGTGGAACCTCATGGATGTCTACAGGAATTTCCTGAAAATGGTCTAATACTAGTATAACTGGTGCCATGGAAGGCCCCACTCCATCTGCCGTAATTATCGGCTGTGGCCTCGGTAACTCTCCATTCTCTAGAGCTGCCATTAAACCTATCCTAGCTATGGTAGTCACCCTAACTACGGTCATTAATTCCTCATCGATCATCTCTTTAGTCCTGTCGAGATCCTCCTCGGGATCCTCCTCAGCAACAATCCCTTCTGAGATAACATCCTTAACCGCTACATCCCCAATATCAATCTCATTCGGTCCCTCGTTAGGGTACTCCATCAGATCCATGATATGATCTCCAATATGTAATAAAACATCATCGTGCTGATGCTCCTCCACTTCAGGGTTCGGTGCCCAGCTACCCTATACGATAATGAACTATGTTACTATCATGATATTTATAAGGGTTCCCATAAGGGTTTTAACTGTCAGTACTATGTGTAGTAGTCCGACTATGAACTTGGCAAGAGTTCTTATTATCTTAGTAAACTTATTATTTTAATGACGCATCATCTTTGAGGTTTATAATGCTTAGCTCTGATACCATTTCTGGAACACCCCCAAATCCGGGGTCGGGGATCCTGGTTATCACGAGTTCCATTTCCATCAATAACACTGAACCTTAATAAACAACCAACTACTACGTACTGTGACCCCACAATATACACACACACCATAAGTTATAGTCTTAGAGACGAATACCAAAAATAGTACAAGTCATATTATCCACAAATCATAAACTATTACACCTCAAAACGGTGTCTGAATAAATTTATATGTTCTTTTCCATTATAACAATTCATAGATATACATAAGTCTGGTACATCAAAGTTGAAAGCCTAGACTATTGGTAGCTCCTACCTCGGCCATTGCGGCATCAACACCAACTGGAAACCGCAGAATGTTTCCTATCCGCTCGTGAATTGGGAGCTTGGTCATCTTCATCTTGTCTAGTTGTTCTTGTGTGATGAAGAAATGAAGAAAGGGTGAGCAAAACAGCTCACCAAAATAACATGTATACTATGATTAAAAATATATGAGCATTCTCATAGTATTTATGAAAGTCTTGGTCAAGCAAAAATGAACCAAGTTGATATCATAACATGACGAAGTCGCAAAATACTCAATATATATACTCTCAATATATATATATATAATAGCTTGTTCGCTAGTGCAAAGTATCTTTATTGATAACTTTCTAAAAATCTTTTTATGCATTAGATAATCATTTACTAGATATAAGTTTAAAAAGATGAAGTTACAAGATACTTCAATATACTTATATCTTTTCCGAATACTACTTGAACTACCACTGTTCAAAGTATAATTAGTTCATCGCATAGATGAAGCTACAAGAAAAAACTTGTATAGAATCAATCTTTGAAATATAATTTAAAATAAATGAAGTTACGGGATACTTCATTTGATTAAACATCAGTTTGAAAACTTGACCTTGCCAACACTCATCAGTCACCCAGCCGTAGTCTATCCATCGAAGTGCTCAGGGTAGTGTTGCATAAAAATCCAAACTGGATGATGAACTTCTTCCGAGACTTTTCTGCATCAGGAAGACCACTTACGATAATCAGTCGCAGTAGTACAACCGCAAAATTTTCGACATGTAGAGGAGAACAGTAAGATTTACTTGTCCACCGAATGCTGGACTCCTAAGGAATGGACGTCTCAGCGGAACTTCCGGACCATTTGGGCCAATAAAATAAGGATGGACCGGCGCCACTCAGCCACTTACACCGCCCCTAGTTCAGATGAAATCGATGACTCTGAAATGTTAAACTCGTCTCCCTTTTCCCCAAGTAGAACTGGTTGATACGGCTCCACCAAGAAGCCGTATCTAGTTGGAAAGGAAGACTCACTGATATTTCCCGGGAAATGTCTGTTAATGGATTAAACTCATTCCAAGAATTTACTTTCCGAGTTTTTGGTAAGTAATCAAAAGTTCTTTTATCAAAATAGAAACCTCGTTGCGAATATAAAAATACATCACGGAGTCGGATCCCTCAGATTTTTGAGCGACTATTTAAATCCCCTTCGAAAGGAAGATCTTAAATTTGAAAACAAGTTTTGGGATCCGCTCTAACTTTTAAAAATAGTTTTGATAAAGTTTGAGAATAATCCCTAAAAATATTTAAAGTAAGAATGATTTAATAGTATCAACCATTTCCCGAATATTGGGTGAATATCTAAAATATTATTCCTTAAGAAAATAAAGAATATTATTTAATAAAATAAGCGGAGTCATAAGTCTTCGAATAAATATTCAAACTAATATTCATTTATTAAAGAAAATAAGCTTCACGAGTAGAAACTCTATTCAAGTAATTGAAATAGTCTTTGATCGTAATAAAAATCTTAAATGAATTTTTGTAAAATAATATTCACTTATAATTTAAAACTATCGAATAAACGTTATTCGATTAATAATTTTCAAAACTTATATATATATATATATAATATCCTCGTGAACTTTGTCTCCCGTTTTAGAAAAATGTTTAACTTTGGGTCCCCTATACTAAGGGTATACGCAATTACTAATTATCTCTACATAGGTATTATGCGGTTTATAGGCAATTCAATTGACGATGAAATATCAAGGTTTTAAAACAGGTATGCATATATATATATATATATATATATCATATCTAGATACTTCCCAAAATATATATGCAACCATATATCGCAATATTTGCTAATAACAATCATGCACTTATCTCAAGATAAATGCATGTATATATATATATAACATCACAACAACAGTTATACGGGTAAAAACTTGCCTGAGCGATCTGGGGTAGAAATGGGTCTAGGATGAGTCCGGTAACCTATGAACAACACATAAGACAGAATTAATCCTCGATTGCTTAAGAAACTGGATTTATACACTCATACCCTAACGTTTGTTTCTATGCTTAAAGATTTACACTAGTCGCTCACGGCCCTCGGCTCCACCATTTTTATAAAATTAACCGTTAAACATTTTAAGGAGAATCTTTTGCGAGGGATTTACCAACTGTCTAATACACTTTAAATAATTGTTTCGTGTTTCGATAATTCTTTTAAGGGCCTTAAACACGGTCTCAAAGTTACTCGAGGGGTAGGGGTTCATTCGCGAGACGCCTACTTAAAACGATCGTTTCTCCTAAACCGTAAATCGGATTAAAGCAAACCACATACCAAAACGAAGTTTAAAACATAATATATTTAATAATGGAAATGGTGAGCTCATAAAAGTGGGTATTATGGTCCGAAAGTTAAGCACAAAAATAGTATATAGGAAAACAGGCATTACGACGGCTATGTTTACATGATTCCCAAATTTTACAATTCTAAAACATACAAATCCAACTACAATCAACAACAAATAAAGATAAACATATATGCTACTGATTTCAGTAATAATAAGCCCAAGAATCTCAGTCCAATCCAATATCATACTATCTCCAAAATCAACTAAACTACTTAATCAATCAAGGTTCAAATCATGTTTAATCTCTCACCACTAACAATCATCAACACATCATTAGCAATCCAAATCATACAAGCTTAAAACCTTATTAAACCAACTGATTTCTAAGGGTTTAAGAGCTTTATACCTTCCTTGGAGCTTCTAAACAATGCAAGAGCCTTGAAATTCTCACGGGAGCCTGGATCTATGCTTAAACTATCTTAATCTTTCAAATAAAATCAAGAAATCAAAATTTGTTCTTGAAAGTTACTATTCATCATCTTCTTTGATTAATTATAGAAAAATCTAGGAATGGAATTTGAAGCTAATATTTTTAGGGAATATGTAAATAACCATCAAGAGGCTAGGATAATTACCTTGTAAAATAAAAAGAAGTGGAGCTTCAACTTCATTTTTTCTTAAAAGGGCCCGAAACTTTGAAGCTTGGAAATGGGGGAGAGAAGATGAATAGTGCTTGGTCGATTCTTTGAAAGTGAAATGAATTTACTTGGTTGTAAATCGACCTTGTAAAATATCTTGCTTTTGCTTTTTGATTATGTCATTGCTTGCATCATCATTATGCCGCGTGTCAACTTCTTGTGGTGTGAAGGTGTCTTAACCATTAACCACATGTTTTAGCTTCTCTTGAAAACTTTCTTCCCATGCTACTTGCATGTGCTTGTCCCTTGGTCGCTTATTTATTTACAGTTTGCTTAAATCTCGTTCTCGTTGATTGTTTGAGGGATCCTATCCAGGATCTTATTATCTGGGATTCCCTGAACCTTTCTTAATATATTATGTTCCTTTAATGATCCTTTTTCATAATCCTTGAATTGTATTCCTTTTAATCATGTTACCTTGTACTTAATTCTTTCAGTATCTGGTGGATTTTCGGGAAAAATCAAAGTGTTCGAATTCGAATTCTGACGACCTTTACATACACTTATTTACTTTATGGAATGCTAATACGATCTAATAATTTCCATAACAGTACTCCTATATAGTATGATCTGATAATTTTTCCTTAATCAGCGCAATCAGCAAAAGTTACTATTCATGAGGGTTTCAAAAATTTCCAAAAATTGGGGTTATTACAATAAAAATACTATCTCACCTTCATAGCTAAGAAAGGCATGACTCTATATCTGTCATGTGTTATTGTTTTCTACTTGTTTTTCTTCTTTTTTTATTGTCATGTTTAAATGTACAAGGTGTAGGTGGCAGTAACAGACCAAACCAAAAATAAGTAGTGTCATTTTCTGCTAGCTACCTCATAAACAAAAATTAGCACCATCGAAGCATTACTGTATCAATACACAGGAAATCTTGTTCAAAGTAAGACTCGTTCATGATTTCTCTACAAGTTTATGGTCACAAACATTCAAGGGAGCCCATTAAATTAAAATAAATTGAGAGGGGGATTCCTATCACATGTGCTAGACATATGCATGCACAGCCTTCCAATACATATATATGTTAGGTCCGTAATAGAACTGTATTCACCACCCTTATAGTTGTATTACGGACCTAACAATTGGTATCAGAGCTTGATGTTGATACACAAACAGTTTAAGATCTAAAAATTCAATCTTCAATGGCAGACAAAGAAGTACAATTGAATCCACCACCACCCCCAGCCACACCACAGATTAACAATAATATGAGTAGGTATGAGACTATCAAGGTTCCAATCCTCAAGATACATGAATATCTAATATGGAAGATTAAGATGGCCATGTGTTTGGAATCTATAGATCCTGAATATCTAAGCAGGATTTATGATGGTCCTCATAGGCCAATGAAGTTGGCAGTAGCAGTTGCTGGTGAAGAAGAAAAAATGGCCGATAAACCAAAGGACTATAGTGCAGAGGATCTATCATCAATCATGAAAGATGCAAAAGTAAGACATATTTTGCATAGCAGTCTTGATATTATTATGTCTAATAGGTTTATTGGATGTAAAACAGCAAAGGAAATTTGGGATGCTTTAGAAGTAAAGTGTCAAGGTACTACTGCTATCAAGAAAAACAGGAGGACGGTACTTAGTCGGGAATATAAACACTTAGACTCAAGAGAAAATGAGTCATTAACTAAGATCTATGATAGATTTCAAAAGTTGTTGAATGACTTATCTCTGGTCAATAAGGAATATGACTTGGAGGACTCAAACTTGAAGTTTCTACTTGCACTCCCTGAAAAGTGGGACTTTAAGGTCACATTAATAAGGGATAATTATGAACTTAATGAAATATCTCTAGATGAGATCTATGGCATGTTGAAGACTTCTGAACTAGAGATGGAGCAAAGAAGCAAGAGAAAATGATCAAAGACTAGACAAATTACACTAAAAGTTGAAGAGAAGCCAAAGGAGAAAGTTAGGAGAAAAGGATACTCCATAGGAAAAGCTATGATTACAAAGTCAGATACAGAGACATCAAACTCTGCTGATGATTTAAATACTGATAGTGAATCAGATACTGATAGTGATCATGACAACAATGAAGACATTGAACAAATGGCTACTCTATTGGTTAAAAGCTTCAAGAAGATGGTCCACAAGAACTTCAAAAAAGGGAAATGGTTTTCCATAAAGGCTTCCAGTTTTTCAAATTCTGATAAGAGGAATGACAGAAGAATTACTGATTGGAATGAATCAAAGACTGGAAAGTTTAACAGGTCAAGGGAAAGGTGCTATAACTGTGATGGAATTGGACACTTTGCAGCTGACTGCAGATAACCAAAGGCTGAGAAGAAACAAGGTCGATCACCAAAAAGAAAAACTGGGATGATTCATCAGATTCAGATGATGGTGTGAACTATGCCTTTATGGCAAATGCTGAAACTGAAGCTGGCACTACTGAATTAAAGGTACCTCAAACCACACTTGCTTTTAATAATGATGATATCTGTGAATTAATAGTGTTTCTTAAATCTCTGCATGTTAGTTATAGGGATCAAACTTTATAGAACAATAGAATCAAGAGTGAAAACTCTGAGTTAAAGAAAAGGAATGATCACCTAAAAATTGGGTTACTTTCCATGCTAAAAATTTAAAAAGAAATAGATAATGTTGTTTATGTTAAAGAAAAATTGTTAGAAAAGCATGTTTATCTAGAAAAGGAGTTAGCTAAAGAAGAGAGGTTATTAAGCTTTGGTCTAACTCAGGAAAAACAACTCAGGATATTTTAGAAAATGGTTGTTGGGGATCAGGATTAGGATAAGAAAACAGATCTAATTCTGATAAGAAAAATGGAAAAAGAAACTGAGAAGATTAAACCAACAAATACCGATCATCAGTTTATACTGAACAAAGTTCAACTGAAGCCTATAAAGTTCAAGACAAGTGTTGATGTTGTTAAGTCGGTTTATGAAGTAGGTTCAACCTAGCACCTAAATCAAACTTAAATACTGATGAGAGTGAACAAGTTAACAAAAGATTAGTAAATATTGGTTTAATGACTCAGAAACAGCTTAAGAAAAAGCTGAAGGAATTACACATGAAAGACAAGGAGAAAAGGTGTAGGATAAATAGGAATGGTAAAGTTAGTGTTAATGAAAATGGTACTCATAAAACACTATACCATATTTGACCTGTAGCAACACCAAAAAAAGTGTTAAAATGGCCAAAAAGTGTTACCTAAAGCAACAAAAAGGGCTATGGTTACATTTTTTGAAAATTTGGGGGTGTTGGATTTGCCCTTGCTACAATAGGTGTCTACGGTTATACTTTTTGAAATTTTGGTAACACCTCTCAACGTGTTAAAATAGAGTACCTATAGTTACATTTTCTATTTCTATGGTAACAATTTGAAGGTGTAACCACAGTTCTTTTGCAACACACCTTACCCTTTAGTAACACCAAAAATATGTTGGAATAGACTCTTTTATAACACAATATTTACTATTGAAACACTCAATTCAATCATTTGGTAACATTTTTATATCTTATTGTAACATTCTTTTTTAACACTCTGGTATTTATTGTAACACTTTTTCTAATTTTTATTAACATAAATATATCAATCGGTCACACTTGGAACACTAAAAACTTAAATACATTTAATTAAAAACTCAAAATTAAGTTTAAATTCAACACAATACAAAGTTCCAAGTCACATATGTGGGAGGAGTTTTATACATGCCCTTAATGTTTATGAAATACAAATCAATTATTTCTTTGAGCAAGTAAGTTTCTTCATTGCGAAAGTGGCCAATGCACTTGGACTAGGAGTAATATCCACTACTCTTCCTTCTGAGCTCAAGACATTGTTAAAAGTAGACCAACTAACACTAGTTGTGCAGTGGACCATAGCATCGTACTTTCTCCCTGATTGACTGATCAAAGCTTTTCCTTCTGGAGTTTTGTAGTCGAGAATTTTATTAGCCCATAGACTCCTTACGGAAACAGCATTGCGAGCGCCACATGTGGCTGTGACATGGGTGTTTCCTAACTTTGCTAGCTGGACATCATAGTGTCCAACACCGCCTGAAGCTGTTGTGACAAGAACATTCATCGGTGGTCCTGTTTTGTCGAGCTTGACACCTGTTGTGATGAGGCATTGGTAAGCTGTAAGAGCACGAGTGCCTAAGCCTGCACATTCTATAGCTGAGACTTCATATGGCTTTCTGACCATCATGTCTTCTATAACAACTGCATACTCGGCCAGTCCACCTCTAGTGTGTCATTATTTCAAATCATATAATACACATTCATAACAATTAATATTAATAAATTAGTCCAATTTTTTTAAGGGTACTGTTAACCACAGCCCTTAGGGTTATTGATAAGAATTTAATGTACTGCATCGTTTACTACCACTATTTATATCATCTAGTTATGATAAGTACGCCTTCTACAAAATTTTAGAAAGAGTAATAAATTCATAGGATGCAGTTTTAATTTATTTTACTTATTTAGTTTTTTGAAAGAACCGGCTTATTTACTTTCTTCTTGCTCGTTTGTAAATTATAGTTACCGCATTTTTTAAGAATAATTTGATGATTAATCCTTTAATATTTATAAAATCTTATATACTTTTTAAAACTTTCTTTGAGGTATATAATGTGAATTTTTTTAACCAATATAAAAAATGTTATTTTAGAAAAGTGACCACGAAAAATATAGGTAAAATTACATCACCATAAATCAAAATTACAACAGTGAAATCCAAAACATAATATTGAATTACTTGGAGAAATCTTTAAGTCACGAAGATGCACAGCCAAATAAAACATTTGACCAGCTAGTACTTAACATTGAATATAGGATTTAATCCTAATTCATTTGTCAAACTTTTCTTTCTCTTTGAAGGCATATGTGAAGAGTTAGAGTCTATCTGAGCGCCATTTTCTTTACCTGGACATGTTGGTCTTGTGTGACCCGCGATTTTACACTTAGAACAGGTTTTACTCTTTTTTGAAGATTTTTTTCCTCCTTTAATGCGTCTTTTTCTTGGACGTCCTTTGGTAGTTGATTTTGGAGGGCACAAAATATTAGCTTCTTCAAATGTAATGTCTCCAACATCAGATTCAAAGTCATTCAAATCATTTTCAACTAAGACTTTTTCGGAGTTCTTATTAGCTTTCTGACAAGGACATGAACACCAACGTTGGGGCAAATAGAAATCTAGAATTCTAAAACAATCCTTGTGCATAAATACTCGAATTATATGACGACACAATATACCCCAAAATTCAAAATTCTTGCAACTACATGTGGCATCAAACCCATTCCAAAATACCTCGTGATTCTTGTGGTTAACTCCTTCAAAATATCTTACTGTGAAATTGTTATCTTCAACTCGAGCCAACAAGTACATATTTGCTCTTTTGAATTCTTCTTGAAACTTTTTAAAAGCAAATGAAGTGAGAACTTGAAAGGCTTGTTCTTCCAATGGAGATTTTGTCACCATGGAAGTAGGTCTTAATGTACCCGTCATTGTATTTTGTAATTGCCCTTATCTTAACTCATCAACAGCAAGTTCCACCTGCAATAAGGATATGCCAGTATTTTTAAAACATGTTCATATAAGTTTCATTATATACAATAATGTTATACCTGTTTCACAAAGTCACTCAAATTTGTATGAGATGATACAAATCTTTTAATGAATGCATTTATGCTCTCTGATCTTCCAGTAGTTGTCATCCCTCCAAAAAAGAAGTCACGCAAATAACATGGTGCCCAAAATTGCCTAATGTTGTACAAACCTTGAACATGTCTGTTACTTTGTAAATTATACTTTTTAACCAGTAAAGGCCAATCATGCTCAAATTCTTCAACAAAATTGGTTCTGTAAAGTGTATAAAAATCAGCACACCAATTTTGATATTCCTTTTTTAGCAAAGCAGTGAACCAAGAACTAAACTTCGAAGTTATATGCCATATACAAAAGCTATGTTTAGTAGTTGGGATTTCACTTGCAATTGCTTCTGTCATCCATGGATCCTGATCTGTGACGATAGTTTTCAGTGATGTCTTCATTACACTTCTAAACGTCTGTACTTTAAAAAGGTAACAAAATTAAAATTATCATCTTCCAACTAATTATAAAAAAGGATAATATGATATATAAGTGTGTACCTTCATTAACCATTTGAATGTACTTGTAGTTTCATTTCGAAGAAGTGCACTTCCAAATAGTATAGTCTTTCCATGATTATCGACACCAACAAAAAATGCACAGGGCATGTCATATGCATTAACCTTATAAGTGGTATCAAAGACAACTACATCCCCATATATAGCATACCATTCAAAGCATTGAGCATTAGACCAAAATAAATTTTCTAATCTCGATTCCGTATCCATTGTGTAGACATATTGAAATTT
Source organism: Apium graveolens (assembly GCF_009905375.1). Lineage (NCBI taxonomy): Eukaryota > Viridiplantae > Streptophyta > Magnoliopsida > Apiales > Apiaceae > Apium > Apium graveolens. Next base: position 139,298,426 of record NC_133648.1, on the reverse strand, counting down.
ATCATTTTTTAATTTTGCAGATCTCATATCGTCTAAAAGCATCCTTGCATCATTCGCTCCAACCATTTTTTTCATTTTAACAAATAAATTTTGGACATCTCTTTCAATAAAAGAAAGGTCTCCGTGTTTTACCTGTTTCTGAAGCTCCATGACTCGTATTGTTTGTCTAATACTAAGTCCTGCTTCTTTGTACAACAAAATTTGCTTTTCATCTTCCAAAGTGATGATTCGATTTATAGGAAGTAAACACATTTCAGCGAGTGACAATAAATAATGATTATGATCATTGATGAATTTCGTCACATGCCATTCTTCCGGAAATATGTCCGAAGTCCGTTTCAGTGTAAGGCGCAGATGAGAATTGCACTGGCATTTCGAAGACTCTCTATTTCTTTGAGTTTTTGAAGGACAAATCAGTTTTATAGGTTTTTTCCCTCCGCGGTGACAATAAAAATCACGTCTTACTGACTTTCCATTTCTTGTTGCTGATCGATCTTTTTGAATTGTGAAGCCTTTTGTGTGGGCATAATTTTTGTAAAAGATATATGTTTCTTCTAAACTTGAAAAAGTTTGACCAACAAAAGGTTCGATTTCCGCTTCGATCGGAGGTTCATTTAAGTCTTGAAGAGTCATCTGCAATACCTGTTTTACACGATAGAAAAAAAGCAGACAACTATAAGATGAAATTTATTTATGTAGATAACCAAATTAAACTCTTTTTTGATAGAAAACTATGAGTATCTCTGTGGATAATTTTCTCGAACATGTTCTAAGCACAAGAGATTATAATTTAGAAAAAAAACATAGTCACAAGACTACAAATTGGAGATACTGAAGAATGAAAAATGGGAGGTATAAAGAAATTGCAATCAAGGTCTACGTATATATAATAATGAAATTAGACAATAAACTTACTAAGGATATTATAGTATGCAGCCAGATGGAAGATGAAGAAAATATGGTAAAAAGATACTCAGGAGAGATTATGGTAGTTGAGATATGATTTGTGGGAATAAAAGGAATAAAAAATTGACGATTTGTATTCTGAGCGGGAAAAAACATACTATAATTTGGCGGTACTATAGTTGATATAAGTGCCATTAGTTAGTAGCTATTAATTATATTAATGAGGATCAAATATATTTAATGCTTAAATATAGCCCTTAAGGCTGTTGTTAGCATTTCCCTTTTTTTAATACAGCATGTTTTCCTGACCCACTGAATGGACACTACCGATATAGTGAAAGCAAAATAATATGAACAAACTTGCCAAAATGTCGAAGCAAAGCTGCTAAATAGATTTATCTCTCGACTATAGAGAGTAAGAGACTAAAACTACAAGTAGAATTAGAAGCCACTAATAAAATAAGGCCCATCTCGGATGAACACGAAGTATATCTTACTGAGAAATCAAAGGATATATAGTCAGCATAATCATAAAAAATGAAAAATACCGCAAAACCAAGCATGGCTACAATTTTGTCGCCCTTCTAAAATTTTGCAACTCCAGGTCCAATCTCTATGATTTCACCTACTATGTCGGAACCTGTCCCCATGAAAAACCACAAGCAAAATAATTTTTTTTTACTTCCGAGGTCTATTGTGAACTTTATAAACTGTTAATGTAGTAGTGAGAATAAACTTACACGGTATATGAGGAAACTTTCTTGGAACAAAAGGACGCAACATTCCACCCTGTATTTTGTAATCAATTGGATTAATACCAACTGCTTCCACTTTAACAAGAACCTCTCCTTTCTTAGGAATTGGTATAGGAACTTCAACATGCTGCAAAAAGGAAGAAAACAAGTTTAAGGATCGTCAACGCAAACATTCTGTATGTTAAATTCAGTTTCACATGATGTTTCCACCCTTTAGGCAGAGGCAGGTAAATAATTTTTCGCGTTTAATTTTTGTGGTTAATTTTTTATGGTATATGAACTCAAAAAATTATAGAAGTGCTTGACCATAAAGGGAGAATACGATTAATTAACAATTTATCATGAAAAATATATTTTTGTGGTATAATTAATTATCAACTTATCAACAAAAGAAAGGACAGCAACAAGTAAGATGACAAAAAAATTTGTTATTACCTTATCGCGATGTCTATTTAACAAAGATGACATCTAGTGCAATGCTTCGATGCGAGTAGCCTTCCATTCGCTACAACTTGATAAAAAATAAAAAAAATAAATGGATAAATTCAGCAAAACCCCATCTATTCAAATTAATTTTTTGATGTAGTGCGTCATGGTTATGGATCGTGCCCTATTGCACTATTTAAGTGAAGGGAGAACCATAACAGCAGTATCAATTTCACTGATACAAAAGCAGCATAATTATCATCTACAACATTGTGTTTGGTATCAAATATATACCTCCTTGCAATAGAGAGAATTTCACCCACATCAAATCCTTCTACTGGAACAACCTTTATAGTGTGAAGTTCTTCATTAGTTTGACGAACAACCTGATAAGATTAATAAAATAAGCATCTGTAAAAACAGATGTTGCACAAAAAAAGTACAGGGATGCAGGAGAGAGACCAAACACAAAGATAACTGGGACATATTCACTTCTTTAATAAAAAGTAAAAAAATCTTATGGACACCATTGCTTACCGCTCATATTTTTTCTTCTTTATCGGCTATGGAAGGCAAAATGGCACATAGAATATCAGCATAGTACGGAACAATCTGGTTCCACCAAATTTCACAAACTCATTTATCTAAAGACAAGTTATAACATTTAGAAGGATATGACTGAAATCTAGCTAAATTCTCATCATACTTTGTGAAAAAAAATCAAAGAAGGTAGAAAGGAAAACTATAGCAAGGAAGTAAAACAATATGGAAAAATTTAAGAAATTGGATGTCTAAATATCCATACCCAATTAATGGCAATCAATTGAGTAAATTCATCTGCGAAAGCTTCCCTCTGAACAAGTATTTCAGCCATGCGACCATAATCTATAGACTTCACAAGAAGAACTAATTGAGTCAAAATTATAAAAATAGAACAAGGGTGAAAGAAAATTTCTTATCCATTCAATTACGAACATAAATCAAAAAAGATAAATATCAACCTGAGCATATATAAATATGAGCACAAATAGGAGACTAGAATAAGAACATACCCGACTATGTTGAATCGAATAAGAAAAATGCCCCAAATTTAGGAAGAATGTGATGGCTAGAACCCTAATTTTTACAAACTCCGATTGTTGAAAACCCCAAATTCTACAAATCCTAATTACTAGAACCCTAATTAAAATCTCCAAGACCCCAACTGAGAAGAAAGCTCAATTTCTTTGATCTAATTTAAGACCTAATTTTTACATAACCATCGACCCCGACTTTGAATGTTTGAGAGTGTTTTTTGGACTCTAAGTATTTTTGCGCAAGACTGTATAGTTCTGAGTGTATAAGTATTTTATTATGCAAAATAAAATGAGCGGGTCAAAATTATACTCTTGGGCCGCTTAAAATTTGGTTAAAATTTTGCCAAAATTTGACCCGCTATTATAATATTGCCTAAACATTAGTCCTATGGTAACACTAATTGTAATATCAATGCTAATATTATATTTTGTGTTACAATATCAATGTCATGATGTATATGGTAACATTCACTATCCTATACCGTAACACAAAAAAAAATGTTATCTCAGATCAAATTTTAGTACTTTACGGCAGCATTTTTGCTTGTAGCACCAAAAAAAGTGTTGGTAAAGGTCATATATGGTACAATGAAAGACATGCTTGAACTGTGGTAGTACTAATCATCTTGCTAATTCTTGCAGGAAGAATAAAGAGATAAATATCTTTTCTCCTAAATCAGAGTTTAGGTATAGAACAGTTAGATATAAACCACGGAATCCTTATTTTCATTGTGGTAGTGTGTGACTGTTAGGACGAAAACACACGCTAAAATTACACGCAAGTATAAAGTAATATAGAATTCTTTCTAGTTCGTTCCCACAGAGACTGGTTTAGGTTAAGTTCTTTTTATGCACTTATGCAACAATGATATGGCTATCGTTCAATGCTAAGACAAATAACAAATTAGGTTTTGATTACACTAAGAGATTATACTAAATAGCATTAACTAAGAGAATTGAGGTTGAATTACTTATATGAGACAAACATGGGATTCTAACTTCATTACTACTTCATTCACAGTCATTGTTCTTAACATTAATGCAATGGTGTTGACAACTAATTAGATAACACGAAACAAGTAAACACCAACTTTCTTTGTATGAATACCCTACTACCAGACATCCACAAAAGAGATAGAAGCTGAATAGACACCAAATATGTTGAGACCCTATATGTCTATAGAATTTGACAACATAAAGGTTTAATGTACAAGTTATCTATCTTGATTACATAGGGCAATTATACATGAACCTATGCTAGCATGGCAAGTTCTAAACCTCTATATTCACTTTCGCTTCAATAGAGATTAACACACCATCTTATATGTTCGCGACACACATAAAATGAATAAGCACAACCAATACTAGGACATCATACAATCACCACACATCAAGATATCGAAACAATTAACTATAAAATCCATAAGTAAATTCGTTAGAACCCCACGATAATGATTAGTTCATAACTGAACTCATCATCACCATGGGTTCCAATAAAAGCATGGTAAATAAACTAAGATAAATTAGGCCTAAAATAACTGAATAAAATATAGTAAAGTACGTTAACAAGAGTATTAGGTTCAAACAATAAAGAAAACAAGCATCCAAGATTACAACTTAAGCAAAAAATCATTAGTAAAAAGAAGCTATTCTTCTCCTTCGTTGAATTTATATATTAGGTCTTCTTGTTGTTATCTCCTTGCTCTTTGTTATGAAAAATGTCTTATTTAGGAGTTAAATAGGCTTCATAATCGAGCTGGGCTTCAAAATCTCAAAATCAGAGAAGAATCAGGATTCTGGAAAATGACCTAGCGCGGCCGCCCCCAAGTACAGGGCGACCGCCCTGGCCTTCTGAAAAAACTTGATTTTTCTTCTTTTCTTGACTGCAACTGCTGGCTTCTTCCGCGCAATCAACCAAGGCTCCATCCTAACACTTTTCTAGCATAAAAATAATGTAAAACCATTCTTGCTTTCGATTATGCCCTGAATTGAAAAACACTACAAAAACACATAAAAACACAAACAACTTGAGTACAAAACACCAATTCGAGCCTTTACGAAGCGTTCTAAGTGGACATAAATACCACTTAACACACCCCCAAACTTGAATCGATGCTTATCCTCAAGCATAACAGACTCAAAAACAAAAAATGCATGAATGAAATAATCCCCTCAAATTAACTAAACCAACCAATGAGCAACATCTCAATGAATGTAATTATTCGCACAAAGTTCAATCAAATTCCACAAACCAACTCACAAGCCAGAAATGTGCGTGTGTGCATTTGCTTAACAGATATACTCTCGAAACTAGATCAATAACCATAACTCACCACATATCAAGATAATCACAAGGTTACAAATAGAATAAACGATAAGCTCAAAATGACTGACAACACTTCAATTTTTATTAGAGTTATACAAGGATTCATGCTTTTATTGATAACAATAACAAACACAAACATGCATATTCGATCGTGCAATGAGTGAGGTCCATAAAAGACTTATGCAATAATACCCATGTAGTGAACGTTAGGTTAGCGGATCCCAGACTATAAAAGCCTTAGGTCACTAGGCATAAAGTCCCCTAGAACTTAATAACTCGAGTGTTAAAGAGCCCACTCACAATAAACTATGCATAACACATATTTTTCTTCTTTTTCTATTTTTTTTCTTTTTATTGAGTACAAAACACCACTCGCTCCATCTCTCTCAACCCTAGACTACTCATATAAATATGAGCCGGCTACTAGCCAACTAGCATTGAAATCCAATGTTTTTCTCCAATTTAAAAAAATCCATGTTATTTCGTCACTAAGAGAATATCATAAATTCTAGACATAAACAAGTGATTAAACCTCAACAAACAAACAGGTCATGATCATGATCTAGCACTCAAGCAACCTATAAGACTTAGTGAATAGTTTCTTATTTCTAGCATGCAAGTCAATTCGTTAGGACTTAACATTCCTCTATACGACATCACCACACTCGAATCAACATCATAAATCAATTAGAAAAGCAACCTAAAGGATCATGATAAAATGCCAATACAACTATATGCAACATACTAATCATGATAACAAATACGCAAAACAAAAATAAAAACAAATAACTATATGACAAATATGCAAACTATATGAACTAAACTATCATGAATATGCATCTAAATGGACTCACACACAAATATTCCTTAAGTACCACCCCTAAACTTAAAAATTTCACTGTCCTCGGTGAAGGTAATAGTAAGGAATCAAGGCATACCTACTCGGAATCAGAATGATCATCACCCTCCGCGGGTGGAGTGTCAGGAGGCGGGTACACAGAATCCTCTCCAAAAAGTGGCCACTTTATATCAACTCCCGTGGCTCAAAAAGCTATACCCAATGCCTGAGTAAGATCCTGCACAAACTTGCTCTGGATGTCATACATCACTTCCATCCACCTCAACAAATGCCTATAATGCGTCGAGCCTAAACCAGCACTATGCTGCTGCGAAGAACCGGCCTCACCAATCTGATGTCTCCACGATTCTATGTGTGCCTTTGTCGAACCACCAGCATATGTCTGATCCGCTGGCTGGCCCTCCGGTAAATGATCATAGGTGTACCCAAGTCCCTTCTCATCAGCCTTCCCACCAAACCACTCCTGCATCACTGCGATCGTAGAACTGTCGATGGGGGCGCTCGGCAACTGAAGCTGCTCGTGTGCGGGCCAATGAATTCCTACTGCAACACAAAGCTTGGTCACAATCGAGGTATAAGGGATAGACCCCATAGTGCTTCCACGCAAAAACCTCAAAATACCTTGAAAAATAATGGAACCGAGATCCACATAAACTCCCTGCAAAATCCCCCATACCAACTTTGTACGATCCACAGTCACATCATGCACATAAGAAGAAGGCATGATATTCGCACAAATAAAAGCATTCCACGCACGAGCAAACCTGTTCGTGCATGAGGCAAGGAAATTGAGGTACTCGTTTGATCCCCTATTGAACCTCCAATGTATATCCAGGACACACAGCGAAACCATGATCAAATCCAAATCATCCCCAGTCTTATTAACCCACTCCTCCTGAGTAGGTTGTCTCTCAGGCTGGTTGATCACCCTGCGAATAGCCTCAGGAGTGTAGTCCAATATCAACCCACACACCACCGAATACCCATTCTTCTCAGCTTTTGCGTTCGCATAGAACTCGCGAACAACACTGTTAGGAATATGTTGTGAACTTGATCATAAGTTAACAAAACACCTTAGTAGATTTAACTTAGTTAATTTTGTAGCACTCGACGGATGATCATATATATTTCTGACGGATAAACTTTATAGTCCCGATGGATGACAAACTGACATCCATCCAGTGAGTAGCTTATGTAAAAAAATAAGAATTATAGCACATTTTTGCAAGCAACATTGTGTAGATTCTGTAGGAGTATATGAGTCATGTTGAATAATAGTGGATATACAGAATAGGGTGACTAATTGTAAATATAAGATATCTTGTAATTCTGTATAAATGAAATGGAGTCAAATGACATAAAAGGCTCCCGACGGATGTTTCACAAAGACTCCCGACGGATGATCAACAAAGCTCCCGACGGATGACAAGCATAGTCTCGACGGATGATCAAATTTAAATAGTAGTTGATAGTGACAACACAGTCACATGCGTTGGGTGTTTGCAAAAGGAATATGGCAGCCTGTTAAGCAGGAATTTAAGAACAAAGAAGCAATACCATTTCCATGTAATTATGAAGATATTCCAACAATTATCATAAAAACCAGAAATTTGAAAAATAAAAACTAACAAAACCAAAAACTCGACGATAGCCATCCGGTTGTCAAACGATGCAAGTAAGCACATAAATCGACTCTATAATTCATGGCAATGCAAATCTCAACATCATAAACAACCAAAATCTCCTGAAAATCAAGAACCTAATTCGAATTAAAATGATGAACTACGTTTTTTGAGAATTACTCAACCTTAGTTGATGATTCTGGTATCAAAATAACGGGCTCAGAGAGAGCTTCGATTCAACTACTAGATCGTCGAGCAACGGATCTCCAGATATCGCAAGATTAAGATCAAGAATGGATTGAAACCTCCAAGAACAATTTAGAGGATTTTTCTATTTTCCTGAAAAATAAAAAATAAATATCTGATTTTTAGATAATTATGACAAATAAAACAGAAATACAACTATTTATACTTATGGAATATTAATACCCGTTAGATCATATTGGATCCGAAAATAGATTACTTAGCCGCTAAGTAACTATAAAAACAATCCAATTTGGAATCAGTTTTGAATAAATATCGAAATCGGGCTTCTTATAAAACAATATACGAGAAGATAATGTAATAATTTAATCAAAATATCCCGTCTCTCGATAATATGGGTTTTATTAATCTATCGAAATGATTATTGTATCAAAAATTTTGCGTCGGACTCATACGGGTCAAACCGTACTCCGAATCGAAAAAGTCAAAACATAGAAAATGTTTATAATAATCAAATTAGGTTAGGAAGGAGTATTTTGAAGAGTTTCAGGTTGTAAAAACGAAAAAACGGTTGAAGTTGGACGATTTCCGGTTATATAAATAGTTTATAATTACTCGGAAATATAATTTATTAAATCTATAAATTCTTTATAAAATCATGTAACAATATATAAATTACCAGAAAATATCAAAATTATCTATACTTTATTTTGGACATATAAAAATAAAAGTACTCAAATTTTACCCCATATAACCGTCCAAACATCAATTCCAATTACCAAATAATTCACCATAATTCACATAATAATTACATGATAATTATGTATTGATAAAAGTAATTACACAATATATACCGGATATTACAAAACAAATTCAATTTACCGATATCAATAAGATCGGCTTTCGAATAACTTTTGAAAATAATACATTTAAGTAAATATTTTTAGAAATTAACAAGGATCGATACCACACTTAACAATTAGCACATTACCATTTAATAATACAAAATCGTCAAATAATACCAAGTGTAGCAAGTAGACCAATTAACAAAGCAAGCATATTCTCAGAGAAACATATCAAGCTGTATTCTGTAAGCATTTCTCTATAGTTTAGTTGCTCAAACTTGTAAGCAGCTGTGAGCTATTCAAAGCTTCATATGGTTCTCATTTGATATATATATATATATATATATATATATATATCTGGTGGATACTTTCAAATCTTCAAGAAAGTTGTAAAAGCTTGTATTTTTATTACTTAGTGTTTTGATTTCTATCATTCTTTTATTCTGCACCATTGTTAATCAAACACTGTTATATTTATCAAGTTAGAACTTTCTTTAAATTTGAAAAAGTAGCCAGAATTACATTCAACCCCCTTCTATAATTCTTGTTGTATTATTAGGGAATAACAATTGGTATCAGAGCAAACTCTTGAAGAACAAAGAGTATAAAGATCACAACAAACAACAAGATGAACAAAATGGATGTTGGAGTAAAGATTCCATTTCTGGAAAAAGACAAATATCACCACTGGAAGGTGAAGATGCACCTACGTCTTCTTTCCGAAGATGAGGCCTATGTGGATTACATAGAGAGAGGTCCTCATGTACCAATGAGAGCTGCAACTGGCAATGAACCATTTATTCCAAAACCTAGGCATGAATGGTCAGACCTTGATATTGAGCAAGTCAGGAAAGATAAGAAGGCCATGAATATATTGTTCAATGGAGTTGATGGTGATATATTTGATAACATCATTAACTATAAAACAACCAAAGAGGTTTGGGACACAATTCAGATTATCTGTGATGGTACTGAGCAAGTAAGGGAAAACAGGACGCAACTACTAATTCAGCAATATGAGCATTTCCAATATGAAGAAAGTGAGTCTCTCACTGATATTTTTAGTAGATTTCAAAAGCTACTAAATGTTCTAAAGTTTCATGGAAGAGTCTATCAAACAAAAGACTCTAACCTCAAGTTCCTTAGATCTCTTCCAAAAGAGTGGAAGCCAATGACAGTCTCATTGAGAAACTCACAAGATTACAAGGAGTTCACCTTGGAGAGACTGTTTGGCATCTTGAAAACCTATGAGCTTGAAATAGAGCAATATGAGAGGATGGAGAAAGGTAGGGAGAAAGGAGGGTCCATAGCGCTGGTTGCTGAGTTTGAGAAGGAAAAGGATATGAAGGTAGAAGCTGTTGAGTCTACATCAAAGGTTTGTGAAAGTAAAGGTAAAGGGCTGGTAGCTAAAAATGAAGATCACTTGAGCCAAGATGATATGGATGATATTGATGAACATCTAGCATTTTTATCCATAAGAATTGCCAAGCTCAAATTCAAGAAGAATTTTGGAGCAGCTAAGCCAAATAGAAACATGGTTGAAAAGTCAAAATTCAAGTGTTTCAAATGTGGCTTGGCGGGTCATTTTGCCAGTGAATGTAGAAAGTCTGATTCCAGTAAAAAGATGTTTGAGCCTGTTGATTATAAACAAAAATACTTTGAGTTGCTCAAGCAAAAAGAAAGGGCTTTCATCACACAGGAGAATGATTGGGCTGCAGATGGATTGGATGAAAATGAAGAAACAAGCTATGTCAATCTAGCTCTAATGGCCAAATCTGATGAAACAGAAACAAGTTCTTCAAGCAATCATGTAATCACCACTAACCTAGCACATTTATCTAAAGCTGAGTGTAATGATGCAATAAATGACATGTCCACATAATTATATGACATGCGTGTTACACTTAAGTCTCTCACTAAGGAAAAATGATAAATTTAAAGAAAACAATTTGTTTTTAAGTGAGAGGAATAATGTGCTAGAGTCTCAGTTTAATGAATTTGAGAAATTGAGAATTGAGTGTAATATTACTAAGGATGAATTAACTGAGTCCTTGAAGAAAGAAGAGATTTTAAAGAAGCAGCTTGAACGAGAACAGGAAGTGATTAAGGCATGGAAATCATCCAGAGATGTCCATGCTCAAATCACTAAAGTTCAAGGTATTGAGTCCTTTTGTGATGCAGCCTGGAAAAAGAGTAAAGAGAAGCTTGAGTCCAATTTGGTTGAAGGATTGCTTACAGATATGGACTCGACGGATGATGAAAATCATCCTTCGGATAATCAAAAAGATTATATGTCGAGTGACAAGGAGCCACATCCGTTGGTTGTGAGTAAACCAGTTAGCAAAGCTAAGCTAGCTAAGTTGAATGAGAAATATGGATCAGTTTTTAAGAACTTTATTCCAGGAGAATCAAGTCAAGTCAGGAAGGAAAAGAAAGTTAATGTTGGTCATCTGTCTATCAAGCAATTGAATGACATATTAGAAAAGATTGAGGTTAAAATAGAAGCTAAAAAGATAAACAATAGAAATGGGAACGTAGGAATTAACAAACATAACAACTACACACCTGATAAATATGCACCAAGAAAAATATGTGTTAAGTGTGGTAGTGTTAATCATTTGTTTTTTAATTGCAAACTTTTCGTGCCTACTCCTATGTCTTCACCCTCTTCTTTTCCCAACATGACTGCCATGCCTACCATGCCTATGGATGCTATGTCTACTCAGAATATGAATGCACAATTTGCTAATACGCCTTTTGTACCTAATCCTTATTATGCTGCATTTAGGATGCCTCAAATGTCATTTAGCATGCCTTACTGGAATAACATGTTTGCAAATAACATGCCTTTTCCTGTTAATCCAAATTTGCATGATAATTCTGTTTTAATGACTGGTTTCAAAGTTCTAACTCAGATGACTAAGGATGAATCAGAAATTCCCAAGTCAAATGAGATCAAACCTAAGAAACCAAAGAAGAAAGCTAACAAGGTAGGACCCAAAGAAACTTGGGTACCAAAATCAACTTGATTTGATTTTGATGTGTGTATGGAAATAGAAAGAATCTTTCGTATCTAGATAGTGGTTGTTCAAGGCACATGACTGGAGATTCTACCCTGCTCACTGAGTTCAAGGAAAGAGTTGGCCCAAGTATTACTTTTGGAGATGATAACAAAGGTTATACTGTGGGATATGGCTTGATTTCAAAAGATAATATGAGCATTGAAGAAGTTGCCCTAGTGGATGGTCTAAAGCATAATTTTTTGAGTATCAGCCAGCTTTGTGATAAGGGCAACTCAGTTACTTTCAATTCAGAAGCATGTGTTATGATAAACAAAAAGAGCAACAAAGTCGTTCTCACTGGAGTGAGAAAAGGAAATGTGTACTTAGCTGATTTCAACTCATCAAATGCAGAATCAGTAACTTGTCCTCTCAGTTAAGCAAGTCAAGATGAAAGTTGGCTTTGGCACAAGAAGCTATCCCATCTAAACTTCAAGACCATGAATGATTTTGTTAAGAAAGAACTGGTTAGAGGTATTCCTCAAGTGGAGTTTACTAAGGATGAATTGTGTGATGCCTGCCAGAAAGGAAAGCAAATCAAAGCATCATTCAGAAAGAAGCTTGATTCAACAATTGAAGAACCTTAGCAATTGTTACACATGGATTTGTTTGGACCAGTCAATATGTTATCCATATCAGGAAAAAGATTTTTCCTAGTAATTGTGGATGATTTCTCAAAGTTCTCTTGGACATATTTCCTAAAGTCTAAAGATGAAGCTAGTGAAATCATCATCAATCACATAAGGCAAGTCAACAATTATCCTGACTTTAAAGTAAGAAGAATCAGGAGTGAAAATGGAACTGAGTTCAAGAATTCTGTGATGAGATCATTTTATGAAGAGAATGGGATTATGCATGAGTTTTTTGCAGCAAGAACTCCATAACAAAATGGAGTAGTGGAAAGAAAGAACAAATCTCTTATTGAAGCTGCAAGGACAATGCTTGAAGAATCAAAGTTACCAACATATTTTTGGGATGAAGCTGTGAATGCTGCCTGCTACACTCAAAATATCTCTTTGGTAAATCAAGCAAAGTGCATGACACCCTACCAATTATTCAAGAATAGGAAGCCAACTCTAAATTTTTTTCATGTCTTTGGCTGCAAATGTTATATCTTAAGGAATCAAACTGATCAACATGGGAAGTTTGATGATAAAGTAGATGAAGGAATTTTTATTTGATATGTTGTGGGAAAGGCATATAGAGTCTACAATCTAAGAACCAACATTGTTATGGAATCAGTACATGTTGTGTTCGATGATAAAAAGATTGAAGGACTGCAAGATGGATTTTCCATGAAAGCCTCAAGTTTGATAATGTGGAGATGGTTAGTGATGACAGTGATGATGAAAGTCATCAAGAAACATTGACTAAGGATAATGCAAAAAAATTTACAACTAGTGAAGCACATAATTCAACATCTGTCGAGTTACAAAATGCTTCATCCGTCGTGAGACAATCTGTGACGGCCTTAACCCCGGGGTCAGGAGTTGACGTCATCAATAACAATAATAACCAACAGAATATAATCCAAATCACTAGTTATACATATCCACGACCCTTTTACCAAGACCTTTTCAGGTTTAAGTATGATTTAGGTTACACAACTAACACAACCCAAATTACCTTCCACAATTCTGACCACTAATTTAATATAGCAACTCAACAGACCTCATCTGGTCTGAACATAACTGCCTCAGAGGAGCCTGGCACGGAAGGAACTGGAACTCTGCCCTGATTATCACGGAAGAATCCCCTAGGCATCTGTAATACATATATAAAATATTCTACAGGGGTGAGCAATCAATTGCTCAGCAGTACCACTATATGAATAACAAGTAAAAATGATTTCAAGTAAAACAGTTATAGGAACATAATTCATAACTTGTTAGAAAATGAGTAAAACATGTATAAACAGTAATAAACTGGATATTCAAAACTAGCATGCTCTTGTAAAACAATAATATCAGTTGTGTGCTGTGTATAAATACCAGAGATTAATTCTAGCATACCATTTCATTTCCAAATCCACTGTATAGGCTACTTATTCCGTTACAGGAACCACAAAGCAAAATCAGATACGTACGGATATGTGAAGACAGCTGATCAGGCTATCAACACCAGACGGCTCAAACTTCCATCCCATTTACCTATTCTGGAACTCAGAGACTAGCTAGGTCTCTGACCTGCTGGACTAATCGGTTATAATTTACGCGCAACCGAATTAGCCTCTTACGCCACATCAATAGGCCTACTCCGACCCCTATGTATCCCATATCTGATCATTTTATCCAGTTTTCAAAACACTTGTACCTATCTCATTTTCAAAATAATTCATTTTACCAGCACACATATAAAATCCAGTTCGCAAATCATTTCATTCGAGATAGGTACCTTTCAAAGTTAATTTTCCCCAAAACAGGTTTGAAAGCAGTGATTTATAACTACGGGGATACGTAACTTACATGTTTCTGTTCCATTATGAGAATAAAATATTTAGCTATTCATACGTACTGAACCATAAAAGAATGGTCAGGGGTACTTTCCTTGCAGAGCTTTACAACTATTACTGATCGATTTTAGCCGACTCGGACGCTCAGGCTTTATCGTCTAAACACTAGATCACTTTGGATTCGACTTCAACACTCAAGTTCTTCGGTTGGAACCCTACTGAGCTCGTCGAGTGTCCCCTAGGTTTTCTTTAGTCCAATTCCAATTCTCGAGTCCTTCGACTAGCAACTACAGAGTCGAAATACTCTATATTAGACGTCTAGGTATGTTTGACATATCCTCAATACCAATCCTACCCAATTGATAACAATCCCGACTCGTACTTATATGTACTATTATAATATAATAACACACATAACAGTCAGGGTTCACGTTCTCGAGAAATCGGTTCAGTGTTCATTTTCAGAAAATACGTATACTCGTCATTTTACGAAATTAGGGTTATTGGGTTTTGACAGAACATTCACCACAACATAAAATCAAGTTCGAATAAAGTATAAGTATATATATATATATTCACTCGACGTCCCGATAATTACCGGATACGCACCCGTATTTTCGTGGTTTGATTTTCCCAAAATTGGGCAGCGTCTCCTTTGTTTATCGGACTCCCCATCGAAACAATTCGACGTCAAACCAAGCAATCACAATCGCAATCCAACTTCACCATTCCAAACTAACAATTACAATTTCAATCACAACCCAGCAAACCAATAATCAATCCAAATAATTCCCGAACTGAATTATTTAACTACTATTACTTTTTATTTCGACCTCAATAATATACGAACTAAATTATTTATTTCAAAATATTAGGACTCAGAATTAATTCATCACGGTCCACCGTCTGCTCATCGAAATTCATCACGGACGGTGGTAAAATCCGCGGGTACCCGTTTATTTCGGGTTTTAATGTGAATTCTGCCGATAACTAATTTCTTTCCCGCACAAAAAATATTTTTTTTTTCACGAATTATAATCAAATATTCCTGCATAAATAATAATAATAATAATAATAATAATAATAATAATAAAATTCGATCAGCAATAACCGAATAAAATAATTCCACCAGTACAACAAAGAACACTGCCCACTTGCGCCTCACGCGCATATAACAGAAAAAGAACATAATCACCGCCGGGAAGCCAGAAAATCTGGCAACAACAGCGGCAACGTAGCACCGGGAACAACAGGGGGGTTAAACACACACCCGAATTCACACACACAAGTGCACACACACACACAATCACACTCACACACGTATATGGACACAGAAACGGGTCAGACGCGCCACCATAGCCACCTCGCCGGAAAGCGAGGGACGGTGGCGATCGGAAAAGCAAGGAACAGGTGGTTCAGACATACCAAAATGAATGGGATGAGCCAAGGAAATAAAAGGAACAGAAGAATAGAAACAGGAGAGGAGAGATTTCGTAAGAGAGAGTTTACAGAAGAGCTGATGAGCTCGAGGAGGAGGAAGGGGGGGTAAACTCGATTGAGTTTATCTGCCTCCTCTATTTTTTTTTATAAATCTGATAAATTTAAGAAGCTGCTACGTTTCCTTAATTTAACAAAATCATGACACGTGTCCTATTTTCTTCTGTAGCCCCAAATTTTGTTCGTGCTTTGCAAAAATAACGAACAAACCTACGAATAAAAATTAACCCGAAATCTGCCAAATTAGTCTTAAAATATTACAAATATCCCAAAGTTATAAAAACTTAAATTTAGTAATTTTAAAATAAGTTCTGAAACGCAATTTATACCCGCTTTTATCAATTAAACAAATCAACGCGCGGGTGAAATTAATCACAAAAATTACCAAAATAACTTTAAAATTCTCGGAATATTCCTAACATAATAAATATGAGTTTCATAATTTTTGAAGAAATTTTAAATTACATACGGATTTTACAAAGAAATGAAATCAGAAAATCATTCAAGGCTAAATAATGGATGGAATATTGATTTCTAAATTTTATAAAATCCCAAAAATAATTATTGTAATTATAAAACCATAAAACAATTTTATAGACAATCCAAATATTTATGGAAATAAAATTGCAATAATACCACCTTTAACAGCAAAACAAATCATACAGTCCATTAATTAACCACACAATTCAATTCCATATACTAGTAATCACACACACATAGTGACAGAGTAATAACCCGTTGACGGAACCCATACCAGTATTTTATGTAATTAGTTATTCCATAATTACACATCTAAAGAATAATAAAAATATACGAGTCGTTATATCCTTTCCCCCTTAAAAAGATTCTGTACTCAGAATCTGATCTAACTAAATAAGTGAGGATATTTGTCAAGCATATCTGATTCTAACCTTCAAGTAGACTCTTCGACTCAAGGATTTATTCAAAACATACTCATTAGGGACAAAAACTCTTTCCTATGGACTCGCTCTTAACGATCCAGGATTAGGATCAATCATTCCACGCATAATAAATTTGGATAAGAGCCCATTGGCTCCTAATCAATGACTTGGTTCAAATCAAATATATATCGCTTTAACATTGACACGTGGAACACATTATATATATATACACTGCAATTGCGGTGATAACATCAACTCATAGACATCTTTGCCTATATTTATTTATACCTCTAACGGTTCAATACATTTAGGACTCTACTTGTCCCTTATATTCAAACTTAACCAATCTCTTTCAAGTTGAAACTTTTTCCCGCACCAACGATCCTAATTCTATATTCGTATTCTTTCGATCCAATTCTGTTTTCTTTCTTTGTCTATCCCGAGTTGTTCCAACTCTTTTCCGAATCAACACCACTACACTCTTGATGTACTGAATTAGCTCAGGACTTAACAATATCTCTACTCCCACTTTCTCTCAATAGAGTGAGGACCCACGCTTATGTCCATACCAGGCTTCGCAAGGTAGCATTCTCTTACCAACATGATAACTATTAGCATAGAATACTCAATCCATAGTAGGTGATTACCTCAGTTTCCTTTTAAATTGAACATATATACTCTCCACATATCTTACATTGTCCAAATCATCTTCTCACTTTGACCCTTCGTCTAAGGATGATAGGCAGTATTTATTTTCAACTTATTTTCCAAACATTCGAACACCTCTTACTCATTCTCATCTGTCAAGGCTAGAAAGTAATCTCATATTTTCACTTCTTATCATCTTCAGGTATTCAAACTCCAACTTTTACTCTTTCCAATTCTTTTATTAATTCCTCAGTAATCTTAATCATATTCATTTCTTCTCTTCTACTCAAGATATCTGTCCCTAAATGGACCTTGCTTGGTTGGTAGTTACTCAAACAACCGGGGTTCATAACTGATTTTTGACCAGAATCTCATACTTTTGAAACTTAGTGTACAATTGCTACTTTTCAGCCTTTCGCAGGCATTTCTTTAGATGTTCAACTTGGCATTTCTTAGTTCTTGAATGGGCGAGGATGTTATCAATAAATGCAATTATACCATCCAAGTACTCCTTATACACCATGTTCCTTAATTCCTTATAGACAACTGATACACTGGTTACTCCACATATTTGTTGTATTTTTAAACGCAGCGGGGGCGAGGAAAAACAATTTTCACACACAAAATCCAAATAAAAGCATATAAATCGTGAATAAAAATTCGAGGGATCGAATCTA
Organism: Apium graveolens; assembly: GCF_009905375.1. Taxonomy (NCBI): domain Eukaryota; kingdom Viridiplantae; phylum Streptophyta; class Magnoliopsida; order Apiales; family Apiaceae; genus Apium; species Apium graveolens. The sequence goes on along the minus strand of NC_133648.1, from coordinate 139,280,172 downwards.
ACCTTTTAAAATAATTCGGAGACAACGATCAGAGATCCTTAGCAGTTGCTCCTCAAGTGTGAAGCACTCCACCGGTATCCACCAAGAAAACGATGTTAAGGAGGAAGAAGGAGGTGGAGAGAATTGGGTTTTTCCAAACTTTTTGGGTTTTCGGGTTTGATGTGGGTTAGAATAAAATAGGGTCTATAATAGTGTATTTATAGGCAAAATTTTCGGCTGAAATTTTCCCATAAATAATATTATTATTATCCCATTTATTATTCTCATTAATAATTAAAACACCTTTTAATTATTAATCTTTTTTCTAAACACTTTAGAAATAATTCTCTCTCTTGATTTAATTTCCAAAAATTAAATCCTTAATTAATAATATTAAGAACTTTTCTTAATTAATTTATAATCAATTAAATCCCATTTAATCAATTATTAAATTTTCCAATTAATTATTTATTTCATAAATAAATAATTATTAGCCATTATTAATTAATTCCTCCACCATTAAATCATTCTCTTTTTATGGTGTGACCCTGTAGGTTCAATATTAAGCCGGTAGTAGAAATAAATAATAATAAAACTATTTTATCATTATTTATATAAATTCTCTAATTTATTAAATATGATTAATTAATCACATTTATTCTACATCGTGAGTGATGCTTCTCAACATATCGCGACTATCCGGATAATATGAATTCACTGCTTAGAATACCAAGAACCTGTCAGTGAATAGTTACCGTACAATAAACTCCTTCTACCCTACAATGTCCCGATTAAATACAAGGCATGGATCTCGTGTCAAGCCTATCTAATTCAATCACTTGCTTACCATTTACTATGCGTAGTTCTATGCAAATTAGAAACTCCTTTCTAATTTCATTCACTCTGGCCAGAGATTCCTGAACTAGCATAAGTAGATCAGCCTTGAACATTCGCTTCCTTCACTGGAAGGAGTAGATCCTTTATTGATCATACACTATCTTCGTGTATAAATTCTGTAATAACCCCAATTTTTGGGAAATTTTGAAACCCTTATGAATAGTGTTTTTGCTAAATGAGAAAACTTTTCATGCCACACTATATAGGGGTTCTGGTATGGATATTCTGAGATTTTATTAGTACTTTATATGGGATATAAGTGTATGTAAAGATCGTCAGAATCCAATTCCGAACACTTTGGTTTTTCCCGGAAATCCACAAGATACGGAGAGAATTGAGTATAAGGTAACAGGATAAAAAGGATTTAAATTAAAAGATTATAATAGAGGATCATAAAAAGGAATATAATGTATTGAGAAAGGTTAAGGGAACCTAAGTAATAAGATCCCGGGTATGATCCTTCAAACGATAAACGAGAACGAAAGTTAAGCAAACCGTATAACAGATCAGCGGTCATTAGGCAAACGATTAGGAAGTTAATCAAAGGGATTAGGGGGAATGATGTCATCCAACCAATAGAAAGAGGACAAGGAAGGGAGGATGACATCATGAGGATGACATAAGCATGACATGGGAAGGAAGGAGGTGTGGTAGCTTTGTAACCACACAATTTCAAGGGCAAGAAAGTAATTGACTAAATCAAATACAAAACAAGTCAACCAAGCCAAGTAAAAATCATTCTCATCAAAAATCAAAAGCAACCAAGGCATGAGTTCTTCATTTGCTCTCGGCTTTTAGCATTTTTAAAGGCATAGAATTTCAAAACTCAAGATCCAAGCCTCCTAAATTGGTAAGATAATTCCCTAATCATCTTCATGCTTAGTTAGGACTATATCATGAGTTTAAGCCATTAATTCTTTCTCAATCTTCTTCATTTAATCAAAGAAGAAGACAATGAATAGTGTTTTCAAGTTTTTAACTTGAACTTTTTCTTGTTTTTCTTGAAGATCCAAGCATTCTTAAGACTTCTCAAAGCTTCTTAAGGCTTCCTAGCTCCACCCACCACTTCAAGGAAGGTATACCATCTCCAAACCCTAGATTCCTATATATTATAAGATGATTTTGATTAGTGGGTTGATATTTTAGTTTGTTGTTATGATTTAGAGTTTGGGATTTGGAATGGTAGTGAAATGGAATGGTAATTGTTGTGGTTTTGATTTAAAGGAACTTAAGTATGATTAAAGTTAAGTTTAAGCATAAGTATGAATGATTAAATTGAATTGGTTGGGGTTGTTATGATGTGATAAGGATGGATGTTTGTTGTGTGTTGGATTTGAGGTGGGTTTGTGGTTGGTTTTGTATGGTTTAAAATTGGGAAATCGCGTAAACATAGCCGTCGTAACGTCCGATTTTCTTTGGACTGTTTTTGTGCATAGCATTAGGACCCGAGAACCCCCTGCTAGATTATGACCACTGCCATGTTTAGATATCTCATGTTACGAGCTTCGTTTTGATATGTAGTTCGTTCGATTCCGATGCACGGTTTAGGAGAAACGACCGTTTCAAGTAACGGCGTTTCGCGAATGAAACTTTTTCCCTCGCCTTACTTTGAAACATAGGTTAAAGACCAAAAAGGGTTAATTAATGTATGAAACATTTATGGTAAGTGTGTTAGGCAGTTGGTAAGACACTCGCGAAGGAATCGCTTTAAAACTCGTAAAGGTTAAATTATTAAAAATGGTGGAGCCGAGGGTACCCGAGTGACTTAAGCAAATCGGTGAGCGCAAAACAAGCGTTAGAGTCTAAGTTAGTTAAAGTATAGATTTACAAGTGATTTTGGTTTAATTCCAACTTACTTGTTGTTTATAGGTTACCAGACTCGTCCCGAGCCTTTCTCACCCCCAAGTCGCTCAGGCAAGTATTCTATCCGTTATACTGTTGTTGTGATGTATACACATGTATATGCATTATCTTGCAATATATTGTAGCATGTGATATGGTATATATGCATGCCTGTTTCATATTCTTGAAATATATATCTGTTGGCTCAGTTGATAATACCTATGCTAGAGGATAGCGGTAACTTGCATATACCCTTAGTATAGGGACCCAAAGGTGAAAATATTTTCTAAAACCGGGAGTCGAGGATCCCGAGTAGATTTTTGTATATATGGATATGGATATATATATATATATATTTATATATATATATGGTTATAGTTTTTCCAAACTATTAATCGAATAAGGTTTATTCGATAACTTTAAACTTTATTTTATTATTGAATATTATTTCGAATATTATTCGAAGGCGTATGACTCCTTTTGTTTATTTATCTGAATATTACTTGAATATTCATCGGAGGGCTTATGACTCAGTTTATATTATTTAATGAATATTATTTGAATATTCATTTGAGGATCTATGACTCCGATTATTTGTCGAGGTATATTCTTTATTTTATTAAAGAATAAGGTGTCAATAATCAAACTTATTTTCGATTATTCAAATAAAGATAGTACTTCATATAAGTATATCTTTGGTTATTTAATACTCGTTTCAAGTATAAGTTTTAATACTTCTACTTCAATTATTTTTATAAAGATTATTCTTTATGGGAATATTATTTAAATATTAACATTCAGTCATTTTCTAAATATTCTGGGGACTGATTTACTTCATTAAATCAGTTTTACTCCAAACACTCTTTAAAGTGTTTTCGAGTCTTTAAAATGATTTTCAAAAGTTAGAGCGGATCCCAAAACTATTTTTATATTTAAGATCTTCCTTTTAAAAAGGGGATTTAAATACTCGCTCAAAACATGGGGGATCCAGCTCGGTGGTGTGTTTTATATTCGCAACAAGGTTGCTGTCTTGGTAAAAGAGTTTTTGATTACTTGCCCAATATTCGGGAAGTAAAATTCTTGGAACAAGTTAATCCATTAACAGGCATCGCCTGGGAAATATCGGTGAGTTTTCCTTTCCAACTAGATACGACTTCTTGTTGGAGCCGTATCAACAAGTTTCTACTTGGGGAAAGGGGGAAACGAGCTTTACGTTTCAGAGTCATGGATTTCATCTGAACTAGGAGTGGCGTAAGTGGTCGAGTAGCGCCGGCCCAGCCTTATTATATTGGCCCAAATGGCCTGGAAGTTCCGCTAAGGCGGTCCATTCCTTAGGAGTTCAGTGTTCGGTTGACAAGTAAATCCGACAGGTTCTCCTCTACATGTAGAAAATGGTGGGGTTGTACTACTACGACTGATCATCGTAAGTGGTCTTCCTGGCGCGGTAAAATCCCGTAATGAGTTCATCATCCATTTGGATAATTCTGCAACACTACCCGTAGCATTTCGATCGAAAGGCTACTAATGGGTGGTTGCCGAAGCATTGACAGGGTCAAACATTTTTATTGGTGTATCCATTGAATGAAGTATCTCGTAACTTCATCTCTTTTCAAAATATTTCAAAGATCAAATATTTTCAAGTTTTATTTGTGGTCTCATCTATGGGATGACCTCGTGAATCTTATAATACTTTGAACGGTGATAGTTCAAGTAGCTTTATAAATGATATAAGTGTGGGGAAGTATTGGTAACTTCATTCCTTGTTTTTACTTATATCTAGTAAGTAATTATCTTACACACGATAAAGATTCTAGTAAGTATCCATTTAGATACTTGTATTATTGTTATCACTACATATTATCTTGCGAGCTGTAAGGCTCACTCTTGCTTTATTTCTTCATCACACAACAACAGTTAGGAGAGATGGCCAGACTCCAGCAGACCCAGCGCAAGCGCGTGGGAAGCGTCCCGCGTCTTCCCGATGATGTTGTAGCTGCTATAGCTGCAGAGGTAGATCCATTGTAGTTCAGACCATCTACCTCTGAGAATCAAATTATGTATAATTATAACTTGTGGCAGATAATGGCAATTAACTGTAAATTATCAAGTAATCATTTTGGGTTGTAATAATTTTAAATTGTGGATTCAAAGACTTGTACTTATTTCAATTTCATGTCTGAGACTATAATGGGTTGTGGTGTGTGTTAGTGTGGGGTCACAGCATGAGGTTATTTATTATTAATTAAGTGAAGTGATATTGTGGAAAGAAAGACCGTGACAACCCGGATCCCCGACCCCGGATCTGGGGGTGTTACAGAAGTGGTATCAGAGCTAAGCGTTATAAACCTCAGAGATGATGTGACGTTAAGATAATAAGTTCACAAAGATAATAAGAACTCTTGCCAAGTTCATAGTCGGGCTACCTAACGTAGTACTGACAGTTAAAACCCTTATGGGAACCCTTATAAATATCGTGATAGGAGCGTAGTTCGTAGCGGGACTCCGAACCCTGAGGTTGAGGAGCAACAGCGTGATGATGTTTTATTACTAATTGGAGATCGGATTGTGGATCCGATAGAGTGTCCTAATGCAGGACCGGATGATGTTGATATTGAGGATGTAGCGGTTGAGGATGTTGTCCTAGAAGGGATAGTTGTTGAGGAGGATCCCATGGAGGATCCTAACAAGATTGGATAAAGGACCACTGATGAATTGATGACCATGGTTAGGTCGACTACCAGAGGTAGGATTGGCCGGTCACTACCGGAGGTTCGTTCAAGTTTGTAAAGATAGTAACCCCTTTAACACGGCTTACTCGTAAGACTGAGAAGTTCGAATGGACAGAGAAATACGAGAACAGCTTTCAAGAACTGAAGCAGAGGTTGGTGATGGCCCCTATGCTGACATTGCCGGATGGAAAAGGAGATTTTGTGAAGTGTAGTGACGCTTCGCACAAGGGCTTAGGGTGCGTGCTTATGCAGCACGGTAAGGTAATCGCGTACATGTCAAGACAATTAAGGTAATATGAAATTCGATATCCCCGCCCATGAGCTTAGGCTCGTGGCAATAGTTTTACCCTAAAGATTGGAGGCACTACTTGTATGGAGAGAAGTGCGAGAATTACCTAAGCCATAAGTGCTCTAGTACGTTTTCACGTAGAAAGAGCTCAACATATGCCAGAGGAGGCAGTTAGAGCTAATCAAGAATAATGATTGGGAGATTCTTTATCATTCGGGGAAAGCCAATGTGGTGGCTGATGCCCTTAGTAAAAAGGAGAGACTCAAGATGATAATGTCTTTGGGAGAGTTAATAAGAGATTTTGGAAATAGTAGTGAAGGTAACCGGAGCCGGTACCGAAAAGCTGTTTGAGATTGCAATAGAGACCGAATTATTGGAAAAGAGCATACGGTGCCAGAGAAAGATGATAAGGGAATAATGAGGTATTCCTATAGAATTTGGGTTCCGAAAGTTCAAGAGCGTAAGGATGAGAACTTAGATGAGAGCCATAGTTTGAGGAATAAGATTTAGAGCAAACCCTGAACGTGATAGTCAGGGAGGTCGCCATCAAGATAGAAGGAACCCATGACATAATGGAGTGGAAAATTAGGATTTTAAATTAAAAGATGACCCCAATTATGGGGAGTAGGCTGAAACATTTCATACTAAGGAAACAGAAAGTCGAGTAAGGAAAGGAGACCCGAGACGGTACTCCTATACGGCAATTCATGGACCTGTCTAGACAGAACTTAGACTATTATCCCCAACCACCACCTTGAGGAAACAATGCGATAGGAAATTCTTTCAGGACCTTTAAGTCTCTAAGCTCTCAGAGTTCTAAGGAACAGGTTGACCTAGTCGAGGCAAGAGCCTGGCTAAAGGAAATAGAGGAATCATTTGAGATTCTGAATGATTGACGAACCACAAAAGACTGTTTTTGTCACTTACCCTCCTAAGAGAGAGACCACCCGCTGGTGAAAGACCAAGAAAGGCACGGAGCCAGAGGTTAGAATAAACTGATTTAAGTTCAGTCAATTGTTTTCGGGAAAGTAATTCCCAAAGATATGGAGATAGTGTAAAAGCTTTGGAGCTAGAACAAAAGTGGATGAGTATGATGAATTATGAATCTAAGTTGTAAAAGTTATCAAGATTCGTTCTGAGGACACGAATCCAGAATAACGGGATGTTTGGAATCAATACTTATGTTGTGTTAGTTCATGAAATAATGATAAGAGAAAGGAAAATAAAAAGAAACTGAAGTGGAAAGGAATATAAAGGCAATAGAGTTTGAGGTATGATAAGGGAGTTGGGTATGAGGAAACCCTAAAGACTCGTAGCAATAGACATAGAAAAGTATGTAATCGTCAGGATGAGGGTGATTCACCATGAGTTAAAGTTGATGGTTGAAGGCATACGAGTTATGTACATTTTATCCCCTTTAAGTTGGGAGGATTCGAGGAAACCTTGAAATAGTTCGAAGGATAAATAATAAGACACGGATAGACTGAGGAGACAAGGAAGTAAGAAATTAGGAAAAATTGGATGAAGGAAGTGACCTTCAAGAATGTGAAGTGTAAGACCGGTGGCATGATACCCAGAAAGGGAGACGCCAGGTATGAAAGATATCCCAACATTGAGGTGACTGTTGAGATAAACAACAAAAGTAAATAAGGAATTATTAAGAAGAAGTTCATGTTGAACATGACCAATATCTTCCAGAACATCCATGTTATCATTACCAAATCAGGAAAGAAAAGCGGATGACCATTGTTATCTTTTGGAGGCCATATGAATTGACCTCAATTTGAATAAGGATGCTATTATGAAGTTAGGTATAGACTATCGAGGTGGGAATGATGAAGAAGATAATCTATCAAGGATATATGACTTGGTTTATCCATGGATGGATGCATGTACCTTTTCAAAGGTGGAATTAAGGATAGAACATCGGTAACTTAAAATGAATCCTAGGGGAATGCATAAAGGTTGGCATTTCACCCTTAATAGGGATAGTATGAAATTTGACAGTATGAATTGGTAAGGATTAAGGTAATAACAACCTTTAAAGAATCAGTGGAGAAATTGTTTTTCAAAAGTATATAGACAATGATTCTAGTATTAGTATATGGTATTTTGATATGCCCTGTATCTAGGGAATACAGGAGGAACGATTCAAGGATAACCTTAGAGGTTTTACAAGGAGAAAGGTAATATTCAAAATTCTCAAGAATAGAAATGTGGATAAAGGAAATATGACGTAATTATAGTGTTGCCAAGTGGGGCACGTGTTAAACCACGAGAAAGTATGGATCGAACCAGTAATGGTCAAAATTATTCAGGGCAATTAGGACTTAAGATAAAAGATGTTCTAATTATGATTGAGAGTCAGTCATGACAGTGATTAACCTCTAAAGACTGAGGCAATAACTTATGGAAAAATGGTGATTTTTTTTTACTTATCAGATTTTAAGGAAAACATCTTCACTTAAGCAGTGATCGGAAATAAGGTAGAAAATTTGTGAAAGTGGTTAAAATGAAATTGACTGTAAGGAAATTTTACTATCAGGAAAGGCCAAAGAGGTGGCCGACACTTTAAAGGTAAGAGGATAATTATAGGCGCTTGTGCCAAAATAATACAGTGAGGATGGTTAAAACTGTGAAGGTTGTATTATGGTTTGGAAGATTGACATTCCTTCTGATGACTGTGCAATACCCAACCGTAATAGTAGTTGGTAAAGGTTTAATTCGTGTAATCGCCATGAGCGGGCTATCTATCTTAGGAGGTCCTATCTTGAGATAAGCCAGGACCATGTTTCAAAAAGGACTAGACGAACCTTTGAGTTAAGTCTTCTATTTAAGGCATATGATTAAGAATGGTATTAACCTGCTATCGTTGCTTTGATTGAAACTCTTCTGCAATTTTATCTACTTCATGTCATGAAAGTACGTCAGAGTTTGGAGTGTTCTTCATGAATTGTGATTGGTGGTTATGTTAACTCCTTAGGAGAATTAGATACGAGATGTATGGACTCCGTATGGTTAGCTATTAAGACTTCATGGAAAATGAATGACTACAGTAGGTCAGTGGTGGACCATAGTAAGGCAGCAATGATTCTGCGAGTAATGAGCTGATTACAACCGTGAGAGTTGTATTGGAATGGGTGTTGAGATTGAGTACCACTAATCGGGTCGTGGTAGTGTATAAGTTATCATTGATAGACTAATTAATTAGAGTATCTACCTAGTGAATTATTATTCTTTCTTATCAATAGAGAGTCGTATTATTATACGAGGAAGGTTGCGGTGCAAGCATAGAATTCTAGTAACGATGATGTATAGAATGAGATCCCAGATTCGATTTTCGATGTCGAGGGAGTTTCAAAGGTGATTGTGTATAAGCTTGAGGAAGAGCATGGGTCCATAGAATGATGGACGGAATAGTAAAAATATTTAGGCATGTGAAATAGGATGCTATAATACTTGATGTTGATATAAATACATATATGTTTTGTTCTCCTATGACAAACCTCTATAGTTCAGAGGTAGGTTCCAAGCCAGATATTTTGTGGCAGTATATTTTTTTTTATATATACAATTCTCTTCAGTTCGTTCTTTTCTCTTCTTTTCATTTCATGTAAGTTGAGAAGAACAACCCTTCCAGAAGGGGAGGTATTGTCGAATGACTGTCTATCTGTGTGATAGAAGCCTAGTAGGATACCAACTATTGTTTAATTGCTTGTCAAGTACTAAAGGCTGGCCACCTTCTGTACTAACTATGCGAGATAACAAGTGTTCATGATCATAGTGATCTCTCAACAAATTCCTTTACTTCTATATGATTGATTAAACTTTGGGAAATAGAAACAGCTGAAAAAGGAGTAATAAAGTTGTGGTAGTATTCGGAATGGAAACACATTCATGATACTAAGGTTGACGTGGTTATTAAAAGGTTATAGAACGCTAACGAGCAAAAGTATAACTAGTATAATATTATGAACGGAAGATAGTAGCGACTACGAACTGGGAAAAAGGATGGGTAGTGAGAAGCAAAAGCTCTAATGCTAAAAGCTATAATGAGAGTCTGTGCAATAGACTTGAAAGAAATTGGAATGATCACTTAACACGGGTTGAGTTTTCTTACGATAATAGATCATATGTCAGTATTGAGGTATCGCCTTATGAGATCCTTGAGGGAAGACAATGTCGATCTCCCTTATGTTAGGATGAAGTTGTAGAGCGCAAGATGCTCGGACCCGCGGTAGTCCAAAGGACCAAGGATATGATAGATCTAATCAGAGGACGGCTGGTAGTAGCCCAAGATGGACATGATAAGTATGTTGATTTGACACGAAAGGAAAAAGAGTATGAAATAGGGGACCTAGTGTTGTTATAGGTATTTCCTTGGAAAGGAAGGATGCGGTTCGGAAAGAAATGAAAGCTAAGTCCACGAATTGTTGGACCCTTGGATATATTAAGACGTATTGGGAGGATAGCATAGGAGCTAGCCCTAACCCCGAACATGTAGCAGGTCGTAACGTGTCTCACGTATCAGTGTTAAGGAAGTGTAATTCAGATGCCAGATAAATAGGGGCATATGAGCGCATAGATATGCAACCCGACGTAACCTATATGGAGCAACCAGGAAGGGTTGTAGAGTGAAAAGGGAACAAGTGCTTAGGAGAAAGGTTATCAAACTATTCAGAGTTTGATGGAAGAACCACAATGTGGGAAAATTTATTTGAGAGTTAGAAAGTGTAATGCTAAGAAAGTATCCCAATTCATTTTCTATCTGATTCCGGGACGGAATCCTTTTAAGGAGGGGAGACTGTAATAACCCCAATTTTTGGGAAATTTTGAAACCCTTATGAATAGTGTTTTTGCTAAATGAGAAAACTTTTCATGCCACACTATATAGGGGTTCTGGTATGGATATTCTGAGATTTTATTAGTACTTTATATGGGATATAAGTGTATGTAAAGATCGTTAGAATCCAATTCCGAACACTTTGGTTTTTCCCGGAAATCCACAAGATACGGAGAGAATTGAGTATAAGGTAACAGGATAAAAAGGATTTAAATTAAAGGATTATAATAGAGGATCATAAAAAGGAATATAATGTATTGAGAAAGGTTAAGGGAACCTAAGTAATAAGATCCCGGGTATGATCCTTCAAACGATAAACGAGAACGAAAGTTAAGCAAACCGTATAACAGATCAGCGGTCATTAGGCAAACGATTAGGAAGTTAATCAAAGGGATTAGGGGGAATGATGTCATCCAACCAATAGAAAGAGGACAAGGAAGGGAGGATGACATCATGAGGATGACATAAGCATGACATGGGAAGGAAGGAGGTGTGGTAGCTTTGTAACCACACAATTTCAAGGGCAAGAAAGTAATTGACTAAATCAAATACAAAACAAGTCAACCAAGCCAAGTAAAAATCATTCTCATCAAAAATCAAAAGCAACCAAGGCATGAGTTCTTCATTTGCTCTCGGCTTTTAACATTTTTAAAGGCATAGAATTTCAAAACTCAAGATCCAAGCCTCCTAAATTGGTAAGATAATTCCATAATCATCTTCATGCTTAGTTAGGACTATATCATGAGTTTAAGCCATTAATTCTTTCTCAATCTTCTTCATTTAATCAAAGAAGAAGACAATGAATAGTGTTTTCAAGTTTTTAACTTGAACTTTTTCTTGTTTTTCTTGAAGATCCAAGCATTCTTAAGACTTCTCAAAGCTTCTTAAGGCTTCCTAGCTCCACCCACCACTTCAAGGAAGGTATACCATCTCCAAACCCTAGATTCCTATATATTATAAGATGATTTTGATTAGTGGGTTGATATTGTAGTTTGTTGTTATGATTTAGAGTTTGGGATTTGGAATGGTAGTGAAATGGAATGGTAATTGTTGTGGTTTTGATTTAAAGGAACTTAAGTATGATTAAAGTTAAGTTTAAGCATAAGTATGAATGATTAAATTGAATTGGTTGGGGTTGTTATGATGTGATAAGGATGGATGTTTGTTGTGTGTTGGATTTGAGGTGGGTTTGTGGTTGGTTTTGTATGGTTTAAAATTGGGAAATCGCGTAAACATAGCCGTCGTAACGTCCGATTTTCTTTGGACTGTTTTTGTGCATAGCATTAGGACCCGAGAACCCCCTGCTAGATTATGACCACTGCCATGTTTAGATAGCTCATGTTACGAGCTTCGTTTTGATATGTAGTTCGTTCGATTCCGATGCACGGTTTAGGAGAAACGACCGTTTCAAGTAACGGCGTTTCGCGAATGAAACTTTTTCCCTCGCCTTACTTTGAAACATAGGTTAAAGACCAAAAAGGGTTAACTAATGTATGAAACATTTATGGTAAGTGTGTTAGGCAGTTGGTAAGACACTCGCGAAGGAATCGCTTTAAAACTCGTAAAGGTTAAATTATTAAAAATGGTGGAGCCGAGGGTACCCGAGTGACTTAAGCAAATCGGTGAGCGCAAAACAAGCGTTAGAGTCTAAGTTAGTTAAAGTATAGATTTACAAGTGATTTTGGTTTAATTCCAACTTACTTGTTGTTTATAGGTTACCATACTCGTCCCGAGCCTTTCTCACCCCCAAGTCGCTCAGGCAAGTATTCTATCCGTTATACTGTTGTTGTGATGTATACACATGTATATGCATTATCTTGCGATATATTGTAGCATGTGATATGGTATATATGCATGCCTGTTTCATATTCTTGAAATATATATCTGTTGGCTCAGTTGATAATACCTATGCTAGAGGATAGCGGTAACTTGCATATACCCTTAGTATAGGGACCCAAAGGTGAAAATATTTTCTAAAACCGGGAGTCGAGGATCCCGAGTAGATTTTTGTATATATGGATATGGATATATATATATATATATATATATTTATATATATATATGGTTATAGTTTTTCCAAACTATTAATCGGATAAGGTTTATTCGATAACTTTAAACTTTATTTTATTATTGAATATTATTTCGAATATTATTCGAAGGCGTATGACTCCTTTTGTTTATTTATCTGAATATTACTTGAATATTCATCGGAGGGCTTATGACTCAGTTTATATTATTTAATGAATATTATTTGAATATTAATTTGAGGATCTATGACTCCGATTATTTGTCGAGGTATATTCTTTATTTTATTAAAGAATAAGGTGTCAATAATCAAACTTATTTTCGATTATTCAAATAAAGATAGTACTTCATATAAGTATATCTTTGGTTATTTAATACTCGTTTCAAGTATAAGTTTTAATACTTCTACTTCAATTATTTTTATAAAGATTATTCTTTATGGGAATATTATTTAAATATTAACATTCAGTCATTTTCTAAATATTCTGGGGACTGATTTACTTCATTAAATCAGTTTTACTCCAAACACTCTTTAAAGTGTTTTTGAGTCTTTAAAATGATTTTCAAAAGTTAGAGCGGATCCCAAAACTATTTTTATATTTAAGATCTTCCTTTTAAAAAGGGGATTTAAATACTCGCTCAAAACATGGGGGATCCAGCTCGGTGGTGTGTTTTATATTCGCAACAAGGTTGCTGTCTTGGTAAAAGAGTTTTTGATTACTTGCCCAATATTCGGGAAGTAAAATTCTTGGAACAAGTTAATCCATTAACAGGCATCGCCTGGGAAATATCGGTGAGTTTTCCTTTCCAACTAGATACGACTTCTTGTTGGAGCCGTATCAACAAGTTTCTACTTGGGGAAAGGGGGAAACGAGCTTTACGTTTCAGAGTCATGGATTTCATCTGAACTAGGAGTGGCGTAAGCGGTCGAGTAGCGCCGGCCCAGCCTTATTATATTGGCCCAAATGGCCTGGAAGTTCCGCTAAGGCGGTCCATTCCTTAGGAGTTCAGTGTTCGGTTGACAAGTAAATCCGACAGGTTCTCCTCTACATGTAGAAAATGGTGGGGTTGTACTACTACGACTGATCATCGTAAGTGGTCTTCCTGGCGCGGTAAACTCCCGTAATGAGTTCATCATCCATTTGGATAATTCTGCAACACTACCCGTAACATTTCGATCGAAAGGCTACTAATGGGTGGTTGCCGAAGCATTGACAGGGTCAAACATTTTTATTGGTGTATCCATTGAATGAAGTATCTCGTAACTTCATCTTTTTTCAAAATATTTCAAAGATCAAATATTTTCAAGTTTTATTTGTGGTCTCATCTATGGGATGACCTCGTGAATCTTATAATACTTTGAACGGTGATAGTTCAAGTAGCTTTATAAATGATATAAGTGTGGGGAAGTATTGGTAACTTCATTCCTTGTTTTTACTTATATCTAGTAAGTAATTATCTTACACACGATAAAGATTCTAGTAAGTATCCATTTAGATACTTGTATTATTGTTATCACTACATATTATCTTGCGAGCTGTAAGGCTCACTCTTGCTTTATTTCTTCATCACACAACAACAGTTAGGAGAGATGGCCAGACTCCAGCAGACCCAGCGCAAGCGCGTGGGAAGCGTCCCGCGTCTTCCCGATGATGTTGTAGCTGCTATAGCTGCAGAGGTAGATCCATTGTAGTTCAGACCATCTACCTTTGAGAATCAAATTATGTATAATTATAACTTGTGGCAGATAATGGCAATTAACTGTAAATTATCAAGTAATCATTTTGGGTTGTAATAATTTTAAATTGTGGATTCAAAGACTTGTACTTATTTCAATTTCATCTCTGAGACTATAACGGGTTGTGGTGTGTGTTAGTGTGGGGTCACAGCATGAGGTTATTTATTATTAATTAAGTGAAGTGATATTGTGGAAAGAAAGACCGTGACAACCCGGATCCCCGACCCCGGATCTGGGGGTGTTACAAATTCCTATACCCAGAGGAGCCCTAATAATTGTCCCTGGAGACTAAGAACTAAACCAAAGCATAGTTCAGTGTACACAAGATGACTATGATGACCTCAAGTCTAAGGATACTTGTACAACTATCACTAAGCGAACAACTGCTGACACGTGAGTGAACTCCATCAGTTGTTCAGCTGGGCGAGTCATGTTCAGTGAACTTATTCTATAATAAGCACCTACATACTAGCTATAGTGTCACCACACAAATGTCTATGAGAACAGACATCCTTCATAATAAAGCAAGCATAGTATGTACCGATCTTTGCGGATTATTAATTACCAGTTAGAAATCCTATGACCAGGAACTATTTAAGTTTAGAGTTATCATCTTTTTAGGTCTCACTATTATGATCTCATCATAATCCATAAAAAGCTTTACTCTAAACTATGGTATATCTTATTTAAATACTTAAATAGATAGAGCCCGTAATAAAAACAAAAAAAGTCTTTTATTAATATCAATGAAATCAAAACAGATTACATAAAGAGTTATTCCTAAATCCTAATACCTGATTGGACTTAGGACATATTCCTTTCAATCTCCCACTTGTACTAAAGCCAATCACTCTGGTATCTAATACCCATCTCATCTTTATGACGATCAAAGTGACTTTCAAAAAGTAGCTTTATGAGTGGGTCTGCAATGTTGTTATGTGTGTCAACTCTATTTCAATACAATACAAGAAATGTTACCGCGCTCTCATTAACCCTTTTGTAGACGCATGGTTCATCTACGTTTTTGATAAAATCAAACTCTTTGATTGTCTCATCAAAACAAATGTTCCATCTACGAGAAGCTTGCTTTAAACCACATATGGTTCGCAGTAGCTTACAAACTAGGTTTTCATTTCCCTTGGAAAGAAAACCATCTGGCTATATTCCAGATCACATAGTCGTAGTAAGCAGCAATCGCAAGCAAAATCCGAACTGATTTTAACAGGGCTACAGGTAAAAGGCTTCATCAAAGTCAATCCATTGCCTTTGTTTGAATTTTTTTTGCCACAAGCCTGGCCTTATAGGTCTCCACCTGGCCATCTGCTATAATCTATCTTTTGTATACCGTATACATAGATTCCATTCTGGATTTCATGGCACTATGCCATTTCTCTGAGTCAACACTACTCATAGCCTTATTATAGGTCACAGGGTCGTCATCATCAGATGATTGACAACTCATTGTCATTCTCAATGACAAGGCCATATTACCTCTCAGGTTGGCGAGACACTCTCCCTGACCTATGAATGGGCTGTTCCACAAAAGGTTGTTCAGTCAGAACAGGTGTTTCCACTTGATCCGTAGTAGTTTGTGCTTCTTGAACTTCATCAAGTTCAATTTTGCTCCCACTGTTTCCTTCAGGGATAAACTCCTTTTCCAAGAAGGTAGCATGTCTGGAGACAAACACCCGATGATCGGTACAAAAGTAATACCCTAAAGTCTCTTTAGGATATCCCACAAAACTACATTTTCCGGATCAATATTCCAGCTTATCTGGGTCAACTTTCTTGACATAAGCTGGACATCCCCAAATCTTAATGTGTTTAAGACTCGGTTTCCTTTCTTTCCATATCTCATACGGAGTTTGAGGAACAGATTTGGAAAGCACCTTATTCAGTAAATATGCTGAGGTTTCCAATGCATAACCCCATAGGAATACTGGAAGATTTGCATAGCTCATCATGGACCGAACTATGTCTAACAAAGTTCGATTTCTCCTTTCAGATACCAATCTGGAGGAGTCCACTGGGAGACTATACCATTTACTTTGAGATAATCCAGAAACTCTCCATTCAAGTATTCACCATCTCGATCTAATCGAAGAATTATAATACTATGTTTGGTTGTTTCTCCACTTCATACTTATATTCTTTGAACTTTTCAAAGGCCTCAGACTTGTGTTTCATCAAACACATATCCGAATCCAGATCTATCATCTATGAAAGTAATGAAGTATGAAAATCCACCCATGGCTTGCGTAGACATTGGTCCACATACATTTGTGTGTACCAATCCTAGCAAATCTGCAGCCCTCTCTCCATGTCCACTAAATGGAGACTGCAGTGCCACAATAAAGTGAGATTTTCATCATCCCTTTTCTTTTATTAGTTTGTTCAATCTGAAGTAAATTATGTCACGTATATACAGACCATTATTTAAAGTACCACGTCCATAAAGAATATTATCTCTTAGAATAGAAGATTCATTATTCTCAATAATAAATGAAAATCCAGCCAAGTCTAACAAGGGAATAATATTCCTCACAATCGAGGGAACAAAATAACAATTATTTCAAAAAATAGTCTTGCCCGTAGGCATATGTTAAATGAAATGATTCTACATCTTCAGCAGCAACTCTTGCTCCATTTCCCATCAGTAGAATCACCTCCTCTTCCTCAAGAGTCCTACTTCTCCTTGGTCCCTGCAACAATTGCAGATATGAGAACCACAGGCGGTATCTAATACCCAAGTAGAAATGACATATTCACTTCTATCATGAACATACCTGAATCAGAAGCGGTAGTCTCACTACCCTTCTTCTTCAATTCTGCAAGGTAAACCTTGCAGTTCCTCTTCCAGTGCCCCACCTTGTTACAGTGAAAGCAAACAACTTTGCTCTTGGGGTCTTCAGCTTTTGGTGGAACCGGCATTTTCTCACCTACTTTCTTCTTCTTGGAAGAGTTCCTCTTCCTTTTCTTAGGATTGGAACCTTCACCAATTAGAAGAACAGAACTCTTCTTAGGGGGAAAAATTTGATTCCGCAGTCTTCAACATGTTGTGGAGTTCAGGCAGGCTGACATCCAACTTATTCATGTGAAAGTTCACAACAAACTGCGAGAACGAACTCGGAAGCGATTGCAAGACCAAGTCTTGGCTCAGCTCCCCATCCATGGCAAAACCAAGTTGTCCAAGACGGTCAATCAAATTGATCATCTTAAGTACATGGTCATTCACATATGATCCCTCAGACATCCTACAACCGAACAACTCCTTCGATATCTCATATCGAGCTGTCCTCCCCGCTACATCATACAACTCTTGTAGATGCATGAGGATAGTGTGAGCATCCATATGCTCATGTTGCTTCTGTAGCTCAATGTTCATGGAAGCTAACATGATGCATTGAGCAACATTTGCATCATCTATCCACTTACGATACACAACATATTCATCATTATGTGCATCACTAGCAGGTTCAGTAGGCTTAGGTGAGTCAATCACGTATTTCAGCTTCTCAATCCTGAGAACAATTCTCAAGTTTCGAAGCCAGTCAGCATAATTAGGACCAGTCAATTTATGAGCATCTAGTATGCTCCTAAGTGATAGTGCAGAAGACATAATGTATATTGTAAATCTGTAAATGATAAACACATAACAACACTTAGCAAATATTCGATTTCATTTCAAAAACACTATATGAATCGGGTCTTTATTCATAAGTGGCTCCCACTAGTTTTCCTAATTTATTCAACCCCCTACGTGAAAAATTAAGCATTCATAATGCTAGTGGGAATAGGGATCCTACATTCCATTACACAACCCCGGCTGTAGCACGAACCGCCATGCAATGTTCAATAGGCAGACAACTCTTGTCAATTACATCTCATGTTATTCCCTAATCAAACTTTAGCCTCTTGAATAATTGAGTCTCGGCTGTAGCACGACAAACTCAATATTCTAAGTCAAGTCTAACCCAACATTCCGTACAGTTGAATCAGTCCCCAAAGACCCACGGCTGTAGCACGTACCGACCTTTAGATTCTTATTCAATGTACACATCTCTATGTAATAGACAAGTATTTCTTACTTCGAAATCAAAGCACTCGGCTGTAGCACGAACCGACAAAGATTCAAAAATAAGAACTACTTTTCTATCATGTTGGAAGGCTATGACCGACACAAGCCCGTTGTATCATTGGCCAATTACTACTTGATATTATTTAATTTTAGAGGGATTATATTACGTTACAATCATAATCATATTATAAAGAAATTCTTCCTTTTAAATTAAATATTTCAAATCAATAATCAATAATCAGACGATTCCCAGATCGGGTGGAGCATTGTCAAGAGGCGTCACTTAATAACCCCTTCTTACAGATAGAAATCTGTTGTTGACAGAATCATCCTTTCTCTCATATCGAAAATTCATATTCAATTACGTGTTTCACAAACACAAGAATCTCATGATTGTATTCATAATACTGTTCTTAAGGTTATGAAACAATTTCACTGTACTAGGTTGTCTAACAAACGCCTTATGTTCATTTAAGTTCACCTAAATCTATCATCGCATGATAAACTAAGCATATATCACATATATTAACATGAATAAACATCAAGATAGGCATGTTATATCATCTAGCACATTAGTCTAAGCATTATACATCTCTATGTATCACATGAAGCATTTAAAAGCAATTAAAATAGTCAAAAAACAGCTTTAAAACACTTCATGGAAATATAAACAGTTCAAAACTTTTATATAAACTAAAATTGATCACTCCATTAGATCCGTCTCGGAAAAACGAATCCAACGGTATATTGCACGCCCAAAATGGAGTTACGAAACTCCCAGAAAATCAATTTTAAAATCAACAGACGGGCTGTAACGCATTACCGGAACGCGTTACAAGCCCTGTAACGCATTCCGGTGATGCGTTACACCCCTTTTCAGCCATTAAAGGGTGTAACGCATTCCGTGAATGCGCCACAGCTGTGTAACGCATTCCCGGAATGCGTTACACCCCTATTTTTTTATTTTTTTTTTCAGCTGCCGCCGTCTTCTCTCTCCTCGAACTGCGTGCATGTCAGACCTGTACCTGCTGTTTCTCCGTGCAGCAGCACTCAACAGACAAATACACAGCAGCAAAAGTGCAGATATATACATACATACTTACAAATAATATATATATATGATTTATTTAATTACGAATTTAATTGTAACAATTTCAAAAATTCATAATAAATAATCTATACATCATAAAATTATGAAAAAAATACCCAGACGATCTACAACACTTGTAGAACCCAGATCAAAAATCAAAATTATTATGAGAAACGATTTCTCATCAGACAAAATTAATCCATAATATAACTTGTAAAAATCATAATTAATTCATACAAGCACATAAAATTCTGAAATTTTTATCACAGATCTATATGCATACAACCTATGCTCTGATACCATTGTTGTATTTTTAAACGCATCGGGGGCGAGGAAAAACACTTTTCACACACAAAATCCAAATAAAAGCATATAAATCGTGAATAAAAATTCGAGGGATCGAATCTAACCTTTTAAAATAATTCGGAGACAACGATCAGAGATCCTTAGCAGTTGCTCCTCAAGTCTGAAGCACTCCACTGGTATCCACCAAGAAAACGATGTTAAGGAGGAAGAAGGAGGTGGAGAGAATTGGGTTTTTCCAAACTTTTTGGGTTTTCGGGTTTGATGTGGGTTAGAATAAAATAGGGTCTATAATAGTGTATTTATAGGCAAAATTTTCAGCTGAAATTTTCCCATAAATAATATTATTAGTATCCCATTTATTATTCTCATTAATAATTAAAATACCTTTTAATTATTAATCCTTTTTCTAAACACTTTAGAAATAATTCTCTCTCTTGATTTAATTTCCAAAAATTAAATCCTTAATTAATAATATTAAGAACTTTTCTTAATTAATTTATAATCAATTAAATCCCATTTAATCAATTATTAAATTTGCCAATTAATTATTTATTTCATAAATAAATAATTATTAGCCATTATTAATTAATTCCTCCACCATTAAATCATTCTCTTTTTATGGTGTGACCCTGTAGGTTCAATATTAAGCCGGTAGTAGAAATAAATAATAATAAAACTATTTTATCATTATTTATATAAATTCTCTAATTTATTAAATATGATTAATTAATCACATTTATTCTACATCGTGAGTGATGCTTCTCAACATATCGCGACTATCCGGATAATATGAATTCACTGCTTAGAATACCAAGAACCTGTCAGTGAATAGTTACCGTAAAATAAACTCCTTCTACCCTACAATGTCCCGATTAAATACAAGGCATGGATCTCGTGTCAAGCCTATCTAATTCAATCACTTGCTTACCATTTACTATGCGTAGTTCTATGCAAATTAGAAACTCCTTTCTAATTTCATTCACTCTGGCCAGAGATTCCTGAACTAGCATAAGTAGATCAGCCTTGAACATTCGCTTCCTTCACTGGAAGGGGTAGATCCTTTATTGATCATACACTATCTTCGTGTACAAATTCCTATACCCAGAAGAGCCCTAATAATTGTCCCTGGAGACTAAGTACTAAACCAAAGCATAGTTCAGTGTACACAAGATGACTATGATGACCTCAAGTCTAAGGATACTTGTACAACTATCACTAAGCGAACAACTGCTGACACGTGAGTGAACTCCATCAGTTGTTCAGCTGGGCGAGTCATGTTCAGTGAACTTATTCTATAATAAGCACCTACATACTAGCTATAGTGTCACCACACAAATGTCTATGAGAACAGACATCCTTCATAATGAAGCAAGCATAGTATGTACCGATCTTTGCGGATTATTAATTACCAGTTAGTAATCCTATGACCAGGAACTATTTAAGTTTAGAGTTATCATCTTTTTAGGTCTCACTATTATGATCTCATCATAATCCATAAAAAGCTTTACTCTAAACTATGGTATATCTTATTTAAACACTTAAATAGATAGAGCCCGTAATAAAAACAAAACAAGTCTTTTATTAATATCAATGAAATCAAAACAGATTACATAAAGAGTTATTCCTAAATCCTAATACCTGATTAGACTTAGGACATATTCCTCTCAATATTATCACCAGAACTTGCAACACTCATAACTCATTCTAATCGCAATCTTTGATATGTCTTCAGGCTGGATCTTAAGTCAATCCCTGAGAAATAACACACTCCTTAAATTAAGTCACATAAGAAATTAATTCTTACTAGGGGTTACTTATTCTTATTCGTCATTTTGTTAAACTCCCAATAATTAGTACACAACCTCATAATTCCATCCATCTTCTCCAACAACCTCACTGGTGCACTTTAATGGACTATATCTGGTATGCTTACTTTTCTCCTTCCAATAACTTTTACGATTATCGAACTAATTATTTTGTTCTAATGGCCTTCAAAGACTCTAGGGCATTTATTTATGACTCAAAATTTCCCCAGCTTATGTATTTCCTTCTTCATATCCTTAAACCTGGTGGATCTACCTTATGTCCTTAGCTTATTATTCCTTTTTTCGCATGTTTGGAAAAACTTCTTATATTGCTTCTGTACCTAGAAATTTACCTTACTATTGGCTTCTTCTGATAATTAATCATTTCCCTGGTTCCTTATCAGGGTCTTGAGCAGCTGATCTTTTACTTATATTATAAGTCTTAGCCTTGGTTGTACTGGACGTTAAACCTTTCGATGCACTACCTTTCATGCTATCTCGAGAAGCACTTCTACAGTTCTTGGCAACATGCATCACCATACTTTTTACCACATTGCTTACACTCCGATATAGGCGACTTAACCGACTTGGCTTGATTAGAGCTGGCTGAGGTATTACTAATCCTGCTTAAAGAAATACTTTCCCTCTAAATTCTTTATTCTTACTCCTTCCAACCTTTTTCTAAGACTTCTGGTGGGATCCTTCTTAACCTGATGCTTCTTCCATATCATGAAAGGAATATGTCCTAAGTCCAATCATGTATTAGGATTTAGGAATAACTTTTATGTAATCTGTTTTGATTTTATTGATATTAATAAAAAACTTGTTTTGTTTTTATTACGGGCTCTATCTATTTAAGTGTTTAAATAAGATATACCATAGTTTAGAGTAAAGCTTTTATGGATTATGATGAGATCATAATAGTGAGACCTAAAAGATGATAACTCTAAACTTAAATAGTTCCTGATCATAGGATTACTAACTGGTAATTAATAATCCGCAAAGATCGGTACATACTACGCTTGCTTCATTATGAAGGATGTCTGTTCTCATAGACATTTGTGTGGTGACACTATAGCTAGTATATAGGTGATTATTATAGAATAAGTTCACTGAACATGACTCGCACAGCTGAACAACTGATGGAGTTCACTCACGTGTCAGCAGTTGTTCACATAGTGATAGTTGTACAAGTATCATTAGACTTGAGGTCATCATAGTCATCTTCTGTACACTGAACTATGCTTTGGTTTAGTTCTTAGTCTCCAGGGACAATTATTAGGGCTCTACTGGGTATAGGAATTTGTACACGAAGATAGTGTATGATCAATAAAGGATCTACCCCTTCCAGTGAAGGAAGCGAATGTTCAAGGCTGATCCACTTATGCTAGTTCAGGAATCTCTGGCCAGAGTGAATGAAATTAGAAAGGAGTTTCTAATTTGCATAGAACTAAGCATAGTAATTGGTAAGCAAGTGATTAAATTAGATAGGCTTGACACGAGATCCAAGCCTTGTATTTAATCGGGACATTGTAGGGTAGAAGGAGTTTATTGTACGGTAACTATTCACTGAATAGGTTCTTGGTATTCTAAGCAGTGAATTCGTATTATCCGGATAGTCGCGATATGCTGAGAAGTATCCCTCACGATGTAGAATAAATATGATTAATTAATTAATTATATTTAATAAATTAGAGAATTTATATAAATAATGATAAAATAGTTTTATTATTATTTATTTCTACTACCGGCTTAATATTGAACCTACAGGGTCACACCATAAAAAGAGAATGATTTATTGGTGGAGGAATTAATTAATAATGGTTGATAATTATTTATTTATGAAATAAATAATTAATTGTCAAATTTAATAATTGATTAAATGAGATTTAATTGATTATAAATTAATTAAGAAAAGTTCATAATATTATTAATTAAGAATTTAATTTTTGGAAATTAAATCAAGAGAGAGAATTATTTCTAAAGTGTTTAGAAAAAGGATTAATAATTAAAAGATGTTTTAATTATTAATGAGAATAATAAATGGGATAATAATAATAATATTTATGGGAAAATTTCAGCTAAAAATTTTGCCTATAAATATACTATTATAAACCCTATTTTGATTCTAACCCAAAAACCCAAAAGTTTTATAAAACCAAATTCTCTCCTCCTCCTCCTTAACGTCGTTTTCTTGGTGGATACCGGTGGAGTGCTTCACATTTGAGGAGCAGCTGTTAAGGATCTCCTATCGTTGCTCTTGGATCGCATATTAAAGGTTAGTAATCGATCCCAATGTTTTTACCACAATTTATATGCTTTTATTTGGATTTTGTATGTGTAAAAGTGTTTTACCATGCCCCCGCTGCGATTAAAATCCAACAATGGTATCAGAGGATAGTTTGTATGTATATAGATCTGTGGTACAAATTTCAGAATTTTATGTGCTTGTATGAATTAATTATGATTTTTACAAGTTATATCATGGATTAATTTTTTCTGATGAGAAATCGTTTCTCAGAATAATTTTGAATGTTGATCTGGGTTCTACAAGTGTTGTAGAACGTCTGGGTATTTTTTCATAATTTTATGATGTATAGATTTTTTATTATGAATTTTTGAAGTTGTTGCAATTAAATTCGTAATTAAATAAAGATATATATATATATGAATTGTAAGTATGTATATATATTTATACATCTGCTGCTGCTGTTGCTTGTCTGTGTGTTGAATGCTGCACGTAAATTAAAGAAGACAGAGAAGGTACGGCGGCACAACAATCGAGAGTTGTCAGGCGGCGACTGCTGAAAAAGGAGGAAGGACCGCGCGTCGACCACGCACGCGTGGGGCTCACGCGCTGGCGTGCCACGCGTGGCGCGTGGAAGACACGCGTTGATGACGTTATGAGATGACGTCATGCTGACGTCAGCACAGGGGTTTGCGCACGTGACGCGCGTGTGCGTGTGGGGGCGCGTGGGGAACAGTCACACACGCGCCTGACAGCGCGTGTGCGTGTGGGGGCGCGTGGGAGATCTTGTTTCGGCGCGTAAGGGCGCGTTCCAGCTCAGAATTGGGTGATTTTGGTGCCGTTGGATTCGTCTTTTCGAGACGCTTCTAATGGTATATTATATGATATTTTATGAAATTGTTTCATACTATTTATAGCTAATAGAAGTGTTTTAAAGGTGTTTTTGACTGTTTTAATTGCTTTTAAATGCTTCATGTGATACATAGAGATGTATAATGCTTAGACCTATATGCTAGATGATGTAACATGCCTACCTTGATGTTTATTCATGTTTATATATGTGATATATGCTTAGTTTATCATGCGATGATAGATTTAGGTGAACTTAAATGAACATAAGGCGTTTGTTAGACAACCTAGTATAGTGAAATTGTTTCATAACCTTAATAATAATATTATGAATACAATCATGAGATTCTTGTGTTTATGAAACACGTAATTGAATATGAATTTTCGATATGAGAGAAAGGATGATTCTGTCAACAACAGATTTCTATCTGTAAGAAAGGGTTATTAAGTGACGCCTCTTGACAATGCTCCACCCGATCTGGGAATCATCTGATTATTGATTATTGATTTGAAATATTTAATTTAAAAGGAAGAATCTCTTTATAATATGATTATGATTGTAACGTAATATAATCCCTCTAAAATTAAATAATATCAAGTAGTAATTGGTCAATGACACAACGGGCTTGTGTCGGTCATAGCCTTCCAACATGATAGAAAGTAGTTCTTATTTTTAAATTATTGTCGTTTCTTGCCACAGCTGAGGGCTTTGATTTCGAAATAAGAAATACGTGTCTATTACATAGAGATATGTACATTGAATAAGAATCTAAAGGTCGTTACGTGCCACAGCCGTGGGCCTTTGGGGACTGATTCAATTGTACGGAATGTTTGGTTAGACTTGACTTAGAATATTGAGTTTGTCGTGCCACAGCCGTGACTCAATTATTCAAGAGGCTAAAGTTTGATTAAGGAATAACATAAGATGTAATTGACAAGAGTTGTCTGCCTATTGAACATTACATGGCATTTCGTGCCACAGCCGGGGTTGTGTAATGGAATGTAGGATCCCTATTCCCACTAGCATTATGAATGCTTAATTTTTCATGTAGGGGGTTGAATAAATTAGGTAAACTAGTGGGAGCCACTTATGAATAAAGACCCGATTCATATAGTGTTTTAAAATGAAATCGAATATTTGCTAAGTGTTGTTATGTGTTTATCATTTACAGATTTACAATATACATTATGTCTTCTGCACTATCACTCAGGAGCATACTAGATGCTCACAAGTTGACTGGTCCTAATTATGCTGATTGGCTTCGAAACTTGAGAATTGTTCTCAGGATTGAGAAGCTAGAATACGTGATTGACTCACCTAAGCCTACTGAACCTGCTAGTGATGCACATAATGATGAACATGTTGTGTATCGTAGGTGGATAAATGATGCAAATGTTGTTCAATGCATCATGCTAGCTTCCATGAACATTGAGCTACAGAAGCAACATGAGCATATGGATGCTCACACTATCCTCATGCATCTACAAGAGTTGTATGATGTGGCAGGGAGGACAGCTCGATATGAGATATCGAAGGAGCTGTTCGGTTGTAGGATGTCTGAGGGATCATCTGTGAATGACCATGTACTTAAGATGATCAATTTGATTGAACGTCTTGGACAACATGGTTTTGCCATGGATGGGGAGCTGAGCCAAGACTTGGTCTTACAATCGCTTCCGAGTTCGTTCTCGCAGTTTGTTGTGAACTTTCACATGAATAAGTTGGATGTCAGCCTGCCTGAACTCCACATGTTGAAGACTGCGGAATCGAATTTTCCCCCTAAGAAGAGTTCTGTTCTTCTAATTGGTGAAGGTTCCAATCCTAAGAAAAGGAAAAGGAACCCTTCCAAGAAGAAGAAAGTAGGTGAGAAAACGCCGGTTCCACCAAAAGCTGAAGACCCCAAGAGCAAAGTTGTTTGCTTTCACTGTAACAAGGTGGGGCACTGGAAGAGGAACTGCAAGGTTTACCTTGCAGAATTGAAGAAGAAGAAGGGTAGTGAGACTACCGCTTCTGATTCAGGTATGTTCATGATAGAAGTCAATATGTCATTAAATCAAATTTCAACTTGGGTATTAGATACCGCCTGTGGTTCTCATATCTACAATTTGTTGTAGGGACTAAGGAGAAGTAGGACTCTTGAGGAAGAAGAGGTTATTCTACTGATAGGAAATGGAGCAAGAGTTGCTACTGAAGATGTAGAATCATTTCATTTATATATGCCTACGGGCAAGACTATTATTTTTCAAATAATTGTTATTTTGTTCCCTCGATTGTGAGGAATATTATTCTCATGTTGGACTTGGCTGAATTTTCATTTATTATTGAGAATAATGAATGTTCTATTCTTAGAGATAATATTCTTTATGGACGTGGTACTTTAAATAATGGTCTGTATGTATGTGACATAATTTACTTCAGATTGAACAAACTAATAAAAGAAAAGGGATGATGAAAATCTCACTTTGTAGTGGCACTACAGTCTCCATTTAGTAGACAAGGAGAGAGGACTGCAAATTTGCTAGGAATGGTACACACAGATGTATGTGGACCAATGTCTAAGCAAGCCATGGGTGGATTTTCATACTTCATTAATTTCATAGATGATAGATCTAGATTCAGATATGTGTTTGATGGAACACAAGTCTGAAGCCTTTGAAAAGTTCAAAGAGTATAAGCATGAAGTGGAGAAACAAACCAAACATAGTATTATAATTCTTCGATTAGATCGAGGTGGTGAATACTTGAATGGAGAGTTTCTGGATTATCTCAAAGTAAATGGTATAGTCTCCCAGTGGACGCCTCCAGATTGGTATCTGAAAGGAGAAATCGAAATTTGTTAGACATAGTTCGGTCCATGATGAGCTATGCAAATCTTCAAGTATTCCTATGGGGTTACGCATTGGAAACCTCAGCATATTTACTGAATAAGGTACCTTCCAAATCTATTCCTCAAACTCCATATGAGATATGGAAAGAAAGGAAACCGAGTCTTAAACACGTTAAGATTTGGGGATGTCCAGCTTATGTCAAGAAAGTTGACCCAGATAAGCTGGAATCTCGATCCGTAAAATGTAGTTTTGTGTGATATCCTAAAGAGACTCTAGGGTATTACTTTTACACCGATCATCGGGTGTTTGTCTCCAGACATGCTACCTTCTTGGAAAAGCAATTTATTCTTGAAGGAAACAGTGGGAGCAAAATTGAACTTGATGAAGTTCAAGAAGCACAAACTACTACGGATCAAGTGGAAACACCTGTTCTGACTGAACAACCTTTTGTGGAACAACCCATTCATAGGTCAGGGAGAGTGTCTCGCCAACCTGAGAGGTAATATGGCCTTGTCATTGAGAATGACAATGAGTTGTCGATCATTGATGATGACGACCCTGTGACCTATAATGAGGCTATGAGTAGTGTTGACTCAGAGAAATGGCATAGTGCCATGAAATCCAGAATGAAATCTATGTATACGGGATACAAAAGAATGATTAGAGCAGATGGCCAGGTGGAGACCTTTAAGGTCAGGCTTTTGGGAAAAGGATTCAAACAAAGGCAAATGAATTGACTTTGATGAAACCTTTTACCTGTAGCCCTATTAAAATCAGTTCGGATTTTGCTTGCGAATGCTGCTTACTATGACTATGATATCTGGCAAATAGCCAGATGGTTTTCTTTCCAAGGGAAATGAAAACCTAGTGTGTAAGCTGCTGTGAACCGTATGTGGTTTAAAGCAAGCTTCTCGTAAATGGAACATCCGTTTTGATGAGACAATCAAAGAGTTTGGTTTTATCAAAAACGTAGATGAACCATGTGTCTACAAAAGGGTTAGTGGGAGCGCGGTAACATTTCTTGTATTGTATTGAAATAGAGTTGACACACATAACAACATAGCAGACCCACTCACAAAGCTACTTTATGAAAGTCACTTTGATCTTCATAAAGACTAGATGGGTATTAGATACCAGAGTGATTGGCTTTAGTACAAGTGGGAGATTGAAATGAATATGTCCTAAGTCCAATCATGTATTAGGATTTAGGAATAACTTTTATGTAATCTGTTTTGATTTCATTGATATTAATAAAAGACTTGTTTTGTTTTTATTACGGGCTCTATCTATTTAAGTGTTTAAATAAGATATACCATAGTTTAGAGTAAAGCTTTTATAGATTATGATAAGATCATAATAGTGAGACCTAAAAGATGATAACTCTAAACTTAAATAGTTCCTGGTTATAGGATTACTAACTGGTAATTAATAATCCGCAAAGATCGGTACATACTATGCTTGCTTTATTATGAAGGATGTCTGTTCTCATAGACATTTGTGTGGTGACACTATAGCTAGTATGTAGGTGCTTATTATAGAATAAGTTCACTGAATATGACTCGCACAGCTAGATAATAATAATAATATTTATGGGAAAATTTCAGCTGAAAATTTTGCCTATAAATATACTATTATAAACCCTATTTTGATTCTAACCCAAAAACCCAAAAGTTTTAGAAAACCAAATTCTCTCCACCTCCTCCTCCTCCTTAACGTCGTTTTCTTGGTGGATACCGGTGGAGTGCTTCACGTTTGAGGAGCAGCTGCTAAGGATCTCTGATCGTTGCTCTTGGATCGCATATTAAAGGTTAGTAATCGATCCCTATATTTTTACCACGATTTATATGCTTTTATTTGGATTTTGTATGTGTAAAAGTGTTTTACCATGCCCCCGCTGCGATTAAAATCCAACATATCATCTATCTTTTGCTTCTTCTAAAAACTACTCCTTGCCTTATGACAGGTCAACCAACCCGATCCTAAAATCACATCGAACCCTTCTAACTTGGAGGGTGCCAGATCAACTGCAACTATGTCCAGCTTCTAAACACTCAATCTCTTAGTCCTTTTGAAAGTTCTATCTCTAGATGAGCTGGATGTTGGCCCTTGGGATGTAATATCTTGAATAACCATTCTACAACTCCTTGCAATATGTCCAATCTTTCCACAATTGTGACACGTAACTCCTGGAATTTCTGGATTATATTCCGATTCATAATGACCCTTACGTCCACACTTGAAACATTGCACATTCTTTTTACACGAGCCACTGTGTCTCCTGTCGCAGGACTTGCAATCCACTGCTAACTTGATTGACTGGGCTGGAGTGGAAGCAACTGAGTAACCCTAGACCTAGCTTGAGATAAACTCTGTCTCCGGAATCTCTTACTTCTGGTTCGGCCAAACAGGTTCTCAAATCTCTAACTGGATTCTCCTTGGTCTACCTTGTCCATAACACGTTCTGTCTTCCTTTTCTTATCACTTTCTTCCTTAACAGTCAACTTCTGGTCACCTTCCATTACTAGGGCGACCTGAACCATAAATGAGTATGTCTTGAGTTGTAATACCACAACTCCTCTGCGAATTTCAGGCTTCAACCCTTGTTGAAACCTCCTTACTTTCTGAATTTTCGTACTTGCCTACTCAGGAACTAATCGGGCCAATTGTGTAAATTTGGCCTCTTACTCCAACACACTTCTTTCACCTTGTTTTAGTTCTAGAAACTTAATTTCCATTTGACTCCGCACACAATCTGGGAAATACTTTTCTCAAAAACAACTCAGTAAACCTAGCCCATGAAACATGGCCTTCTCCTTCTAATGCTCTGGTTGACTTCCACCAGTAATTCGCTTCATTCTTTAAGAAGTAATTTGCATAATCAGTCTTGAAATTATCACTTACTTGGACAAGATTAAAAGCTTTCTCTATCTCTTTTAACCATGCTCCAACAGTTACTGGATTAGGTTCTCCTTTAAACTCAGGAGGGTTAACATCCTGAAAGGATTTGAAATTAGCAGTTTGGTTCACTTCTTGCTGTTGCTGCTGCAACAGTAGTTGTTGCTGCTGCTGGTGCAACAAGTCTAGAATTTCATTTATAGTTGGACCCTCCACAAAACTACTAATATTTTCTTTAGACTGGGTAGCTTTCTTGGGAGGCATTTTCCTGGAATATATGAATGAGTTTATTCAAGACATAACAAAATGTTTGACAAAAGATATCACCGTTTAAACGGTATACCTGTATTAGGAAATGTTGTCCAATAAAAATACCCATGTCCTTAATATCGGGGTCCATTTACAAAAGAAAAATAGATTAACGGCACTAGGAATTATAATAATAATAACAGTAGCAGAATCAACAACAGTTCAGGAAAACTAAAATACAAAGAAACTGAACACCGTCGCACAGCTCCTTAATACTTCAGCAACTAACCAACTTCCCATCACTATTCAACTATAACAACCAAACTAATCTAATAGACAACAAGAGTTGGCTGACTATATCAACCACCATCACATATAGGAACTTGTAACTTAGGTCAACGTAAGGAACGATGAACTCTGTTAGGCACCCTAGTCCAAATTCCAACCAACCACCGATCTACTTTTCCGTGGCTGCAACTTTCATCATTGGATCCTGCATCCTCAATGCTATCTCCATTCCTGGAGTAGCACACGATTATAAACTTCCATTTCTCCTGATAGTCAATTTTCGTTTACTTACAATACTAGGACTGTCCAACTACAGAGGTTACTGGCAAATTCGTTGCCATGGGACTTCAATGGAATTTCAAAATTAAAGAATCAAAGATACAAGGAGGAAATGTGAAGAAGATATAGATATGACTGAGAGCAACCATACAAGTACATAAGATGG
Organism: Apium graveolens; assembly: GCF_009905375.1. Taxonomy (NCBI): domain Eukaryota; kingdom Viridiplantae; phylum Streptophyta; class Magnoliopsida; order Apiales; family Apiaceae; genus Apium; species Apium graveolens. The sequence continues at coordinate 139,248,748 of NC_133648.1, read as the reverse complement.
TCAGTCTTAGTACCGCATAGCTTACAACACATAATTCGGTGGCATCCCACCAAACCCTTTTGTCACACAGACAAATGGTCAACTCATATGCATTATTTGCCCAAATCAACCGAAAGAATCACTGAGGAAAGAATAATGTTTACATAGAAAATTCATAAATAGGGAGAGAGAAATCTGAAGTATAATGGGATTAACAGAATCCTAAGTTGCTTACTCCGAATTTGACTTCCTTGCAGATAAATAAGCAACTTATCAAGAAACAGACATTCATTCTAGAAAATAAAATATGCCTTAAAAATGCGTATGAGATTTAAGGTATAACAACAATACTGATCCGCGCACTTCACGGAACTTGGCTGTCATAGCAGCCACCGACTATTATCTTATGGTCTGAACTCACCAAGATCACACACTTGCTCCAGCAACACTCCTTAACATAGGAAATGAAATATTGAGGAATAACGTTGGTGTCTCTTCAACTTATACATCAGGCCCGCTCAGACACTGAACTCTCGCGATCAGACTCGCTTTCTCAAGAGGGATATCTAAATCTTTTTCGGCATTTCCAATGATACATGTACGAAGGAAGCGTACTCTAGGTTAGGGCAGTTCCAGCCAATCCTCCACATACGTCAAGGTTACATCTCCGAAACCCTTGACTAAACTCATAAACTCGCTCCTCTGATTGAGTTGCTGACTCACACATTCACATAAACCTTTCTGCACTCTTTTAACTCTACTCCTAACCTAAATCAGGGACTCAAACCTGTAGCTCCGATACCAACTGTGACGGCCTCAACCCCGGGGTCAGGAGTTGACGTCATCAATAACAATAATAAGCAACAGAATATAATCCAAATCACTAGTTATACATATCCATGACCCCTTTACCAAGACCTTTTCTAGGTTTAAGTATGATTTAGGTTACACAACTAACACAACCCAAATTACCTTACACAATCCTGACCACTAATTTAATACAGCAACTCAACAGACCTCATCTAGTTTGAACACAACTACCTCAGAGGAGTCTGGTACGGAAGGAACTAGAACTCTGCCCTGATTATCACGGAAGAATCCCCTAGGCATATGCTATACATATATAAAATATTCTGCAAGGGTGAGCAATCAATTGCTCAGCAGTATCACTATATGAATAACAAGTAAAAATGATTTTAGGTAAAGGAGTTATAGGAACAGAATTCATAACTTGTTAGAAAACGAGTAAAACATTTATAAACAGTAATAAAATGGATATTCAAAACTAGCATGCTCTTGTAAAATAATAACATCAGTTGTGTGCTGTGTATAAATACCAGAGATTAATTCTAGCATGCCATTTCATTTCCAAATCCACTGTATAGACTACTTGTTCCGTTACGGGAACCACAAAGCCAAATCAGTTATGTACGGATATGTGAAGACAGATGATCAGGCTATCAACACCAGACGGCTCTAACTGCCATTCTATTTACCTGTTCCAGAACTCAGAGACTAGCTAGGTCTCTGACCTGCTGGACTAATCGGTTATAATTTGCGCGCAACCGAATTAGCCTCTTACGCCACCTCAATAGGCCTACTCTTGCCCCTATGTATCCCATATATGATCGTTTTATCTAGTTTTCAAAACACTTGTACCTATCTCATTTTCAAAATCATTCATTTTACCAGCACACATATAAAATCCAGTTCGCAAATCATTTCATTCGAGATAGGTACCTTTCAAAGTTACTTTTCCCCAAAACAGGTTTAAAAGCAGTGATTTATAACTACGGGGGATACATAACCTAAACGTTTCTATTCCATTACGAGAATAAAACATTTAGTTATTCATACGTACTGAACCATAAAAGAATGGTCAGGGGTACTTGCCTTGTAAAGCTTTACAACTATTACTGATCAACTTTTAGCCGACTCGGACGGTCAGGCTTTATCGTCTAACCACTAGATCACCTTGGATTCGACTTAAACACTCAGATTCTTCATTTGGAACCCTACTGAGCTCGTCGACTATCCCCTAGGTTTTCTTTAGTCCAACGCCAATTCTCGAGTCCTTCGACTAGCACCTACAGAGTCGAAATACTCTATATTAGACGTCTAGGTATGCTTGACATATCCTCAATACCAATCTTACCCAAACGATAACAATCCCGACTCGTACTTATATGTACTATTATAATACAATAACACACATAACAGTTATGGTTCATGTTCTCGAGAAATCGATTTGGTGTTCGTTTTCAAAAAATACATATACTCGTCATTTTACGAAATTAGGGTTACTGGGTTTTGACAGAACATTCACCACAACATACAATCAAGTTCGAATAAAGTATAAATATATATATATATTCACTCGACGTCCCGATAATTACCGGATACGCTCCCGTATTTCCGTGGTTTGATTTTCCAAAAATCGGGCAGCTTCTCCTTTGTTTATCGGACTACACATCGAAACAATTCAACGTCAAACCAATCAATCACAATCCCAATCCAACTTCACCATTCCCAACTAACAATTACAATTCCAATCACAACCCTGCAAACCAAAAATCAATCCAAATAATTCTCGAACTGAATTATTTAACTACTATTACTTTTTATTTTGACTACAATAATATACGAACTAAATTATTTATTTTAAAATATTAGGACTCATAATTAATTCATCACGGTCCACCGTCCGCTCATCGAAATTCATTGCGGACGGCGGTAAAATCTGCGGGTACCCATTTATTTTGGGTTTCTGACGCGAATTCTACCGATAACTAATTTCTTTCCCGCATAAAATATATTTTTATTTCACGAATCATAATCAAATATTCCTACAGAAATAATAATAATAATAAAAAAATTCGATCAGCAATAACCGAATAAAATAATTCAACCAGTACAACAAAGAACACTGCCCACTTGCGCCTCACGCGCATATAACAGAAAAAGAACACAATCACCGCCGGGAAGCCAGAAAATCCGGCAACAACAGTTGCAACTTAGCACCGGAAACAATAGGGGGGTTAAACACACACCCGAATTCACACACACAAGTACACACACACACAATCACACTCACACACGCATACGGACACAGAAACGGGTCACACGCGCCATCATAGCCGCCTCGCCGGAAAGCAAGGGACGGTGGTGATCGGAAAAGAAAGGAATAGGCGGTTCAGACTTACCAAAATGAACGGGATGAGCCAAGGAAATAAAAGGAACAGAAGAATAGAAACAGGAGAGGAGAGATTTTGTAAGAGAGAGTTTACTGAAGAGTTGATGAGCTCGAGGAGGAGGAAAGGGGGGTAAACTCGATTGAGTTTATCTGCCTCCTCTATTTTTTTTATAAATCTGATAAATTCAAGAAGCTGCCACGTTTCCATAATTTAACAAAATCATGACATGTGTCCTTTTTCAACTTTAGCCCCAAATTTTGTTCGTGCTTTGCAAAAATAATGAACAAACCTACGAATCAAAATTAACCCGAAACCTACCAAATTAGTCTTAAAATATTACAAATATCCCGAAGTTATAAAAACATAAATTTCGTAATTTTAAAATAAGTTCTGAAACATAATTTATACCCCCTTTATCAATTAAACGAATCAACACGCGGGTGAAATTCTCGGAATAATCCAAACTTAAATAAATATGAGTTTCATAATTTTTGAAGAAATTTGGAATTACATACGGATTTTACAAATAAATGAAATCAGAAAATCATACAAGGCTAAATAATGGATGGAATATTGATTTCTAAATTTTATAAAATCTCAAAAATAATTATTATAATTATAAAACCATAAAACAATTTTAGAGACAATCTAAATATTTATGAAAATAAAATTACAATAATACCACCTTTAACAGCGAAACAAATCATACAGTCTATTAATTAACCACACAATTCAATTCCATACACTAGCAATCACATACACATAATGAAAGAGTAATAACCCGCTGACGAAACCCACACCAATACTTTATGTAATTATTTATTCCATATTTACACATCTAAATAATAATAAAAATATACGAGTCGTTATACAATCAGCCTTATCCGTCGGGAGACAATCAGCTTCATCCGTCGAGATACAAAGTACATCATCTGTCAGAACAATGAGAGAAGCTGAGAGTCATAACATATCACCTACCGAAAGTACCCCTTTCTCAAATCAAAGATTCACAAACTCAGGGGAAGTTTCTAATAATCAAAACTCAGTCACACATCAAGACAACAATGAGGCCTCTTCATCTACAGCTAATCTACCTCAACAAAGAAAATGTCCTAAAGATCACCCTTTTGAGCTCATCATTGGTGATGCATCTTCTAGAGTTCAAACAAGAAGAGCAACTCAAGAAGAATGTCTGTTTAGCAGCTTCATTTCTAAGGAAGAACCAAAGAAGGTAGAAGAAACTTTGTTGGATCCTGATTGGATTTTAGCTATGCAGGAGGAGCTAAACCAATTTGAAAGGAACAAGTTATGAAAGCTAGTATCCAAACCTAAAGGAAAGAATCCAATTGACACTAAGTGGGTATTCAGAAATAAGATGGATGAAAATGGCATAGTGGTCAAGAACAAAGCTAGATTGGTTGCTAAGGGCAACTATCAACAAGAAGAAATAGATTTTGATGAAACTTTTTCTCCTGTTGCAAGACTTGAAGCCATCAGAATTTTCTTAGCCTATGCAGCTCATGCTAATTTCAAGGTCTATCAAATGGATGTCAAAAGTGCCTTTCTGAATAGAGATTTGGAGGAGGAAGTCTATGTCAGTCAACCTCCTGGTTTTGAAGATCCAAATTTTCCAGAATATGTCTACTATATCTTGAAATCACATTATGGACTGAAGCAAGCACCTAAAGCCTGGTATGACACTTTATCAAAGTTTCTTTTGGAAAATCACTTCACAAGAGGTACTGTTGATAAAACTTTATTCTTTAGAAATGTTAATGGCTCTAGTATACTTGTTCAAATTTATGTAGATGTATTATATTTGGCTCTACAGATGAAAAACTTTGCAAAAAGTTTACCAAACTGATGCAAAGTAAGTATGAAATGAGCATGACGGGAGAACTAACTTACTTTCTTGGTTTACAAGTTAAGCAAGTTAGTGATGGAATATTCATTAGTCAAACTAAATATATTTATGATCTTGTAAAGAAGTTTGATCTAATGGATTGCACATCTACAAAAACTCTCATGGCCACTGCAACTAAACTTGAGCTAAACATTACTGAAAAGTCTTTGGATATTTCAAGCTATAGGGGCATGGTTGGATCACTTCCGTATTTAACAACTAGTAGCCATATGCTAGATTTTAGGCTGATCCTAGAGAATCTCACTTAGTAGCTATAAAGAGAATTTTCAGAGATCGCAAGGGAACTCCAAAACTTGGCATTTGGTACCCTAGAAATTCTGGTTTTGATCTAACTGGTTATTAAGATGCAGATTATGCAGGTTGTAAAATAGACAGAAAAAGTACAACAGGAACCTGTCAATTTCTAGGGAACAAGCTTGTGTCCTGGTTCAGTAAAAAGAAAAATTCAGTTTCCACTTCTACAGCTGAAGCTGAATATATTGTTGTTGGTAGTTGTCGTGCACAGATATTGTGGATGAAAAACAAATTGTTGGACTATGGTCTACAAGTGGACAGAATTCCCATTTTTTGTGATAACACAAGTGCAATTGCCATCACTGAAAATCCAGTACAACAGTCAAGAACAAAGCACATAGACATCAAGTACCACTTCATTAGAGAACATGTGATGAACGGTACTGTGGAACTTCATTTTATTCCAAGTGAAAAGCAGCTTGCAGATATCTTTACCAAGCCACTTGATGAATCCGCCTTTTCAAGGTTGGTAAGTGAGTTAGGTATGCTTAATTATTCTTGAATCATTTCAGATATTTTTTCAAGTTATAATGCAGCCAGAAACTTAATTGATTTTTCTACTGAGGATGAAATTTTGGTTAAGTCAAAATTTGCATCCCGACGGATGCTCATTATCCATCGATTTTGATCATCCGTCAGAATATTATTTGTTAATAAAATCAATTACTTTTCTGGATTATTTTATAACCCGACGGATAATTGTTTTACTCTCATCCGTCGAATTGTCTCAATCTTAGCCGTTAAAACTCTGAACATTATCCATCGGGTATACTTATAGTTGGTAAGTATAACACGATGGATAATTGACAGAATTTTGACAGTTATTTATTTTTAAACGGCTATATTAGCCTATTTTGATTGGTTACTTTATTTCACTTTATTATTTTTGACAGTTTATTTCTGAGATAGTATAAAGCATAATTCATTCTTATTTTATTCTTTTATCATTCTCAAATCAATTGCTCTAACTTCTTTCTTCTCAAAAGCAAATAATCTCTCTGCAAATTTCCATACTCTACCAATGGCACCAGTAGTCAAAATCATGTCCAGTCTGGATTCATCTATGAAAAGAACAACTTTATAGCTCTTGTGAGCAAGGAGATTCCATAATTTGGAGACTTTCACAAGATGATGAACTTTTTGAAGAGCTGTAAACTCAGTTATGTTATGCTGGAATCACCCACAATCTACTGTGAAGTTGTGGAGGAGATATGGACAACTGCTATGTATCCATCTTCTGACAAAACCATAACTTTCTCTCTTAAAGGTAAGCAGTTCTGCATCAATAGTGACATTATCAAAGCATGCTTTAAAATTCCAGATAACACTACTACTGTTCCATACACTGATGATAATTTAGTTACCATGTTAAATTATATGGGCTATGCACTTTCTAACTCTAAGCTAAGTGAGATTAGGAGGCTAGGTCTTAGAAAAGAATGGAGCTATCTGTGTGATGTGGTAACTAAGATATTTTCTGGTAAAGTGAGTAATTTTGATTCTGTTAACATTTCCATGCTTAATATGCTTTATATGCTAGTTACTATTAAGTACTTTAACTTCAGTGACTTGATCATGTTTGAGTTAGATTATAAGTTAGGGGAACTTAATAAGAGAGGTAAAAGTGTCTATTATGCTAGATTCTTTATGATGCTTGCTAACCATCTTATTGAGAACATTATTGTTGAGAACCCAACCAACAAACTGAATTGTTGGGTTCAAGAAAGGAGAATCATTGCAGATCACAATAGAGCAAGTCACCACAAAGAGGTGCCCCTCTACTACTTTCCAATCATGGAGGGCCCTCAGGTAAGTGAGGTAAGCACCACTGTCTCCACTCTTCCAACCTCATAAATTTCTTTGCCTTTAAGTGTAGCTATGGCATCTGTGTCAATGACCCAACAGATGCCTACCCAAGATACCAAATCAATAATTTAAAAATCCAAAGCTAAGAAAGCTTCTTCTGGTTTCTTTCAAAAGAAACCAGTTGTAAAAACTACCAAACACAAATAGGGGAGTGTGAAGGAGAGTGAGATAGGTGAGGGACAGGGTGAAAATAAAAGAAACCCTAAGGATAAGGCTGGTGAGATTAGTGTACCCAAGCCTAGCCACACCACAGTTTCCCAACAAACTGTGGTTGTTAATAAGGAAATCAGCTCAATTCAAGTTTCATCCTCCCAAAAGTATGTTACTATTGAAACAAGCTCCCAACCAAGAGCATAGGCCAAGAGGGTTAGGGACACAAGTTCACCACAGACTTATGCCAGAAAGAAAAGATCTAAAACCCTTGGGGATGCACAGGGAACAAACACAATGCAAACTAGAGCTAAAGACTCAGTCACTGCACAATCTCAAAGTCAGATTGATGTGGCTTCAATAAATATGGAGTCACAGCCAAAATCATTAATCATTGAAGCACCTGAAATACCAAATTCACCAACACACTCACTAGATGTAGACATGATTCATACATCACTTCCAAATTCTCCATCTTCAACTCTCTTGGAGAAGCCAAAAATCCAAGCAATTGAGCATCATCTTTTAGATGATTTGTTGGCTCACTTGCCAATTCTTTATGAGTCTATTGAGACATCTGTGCCCAAATTTTCATCAATCTGCACAGAGTCTACAATAGTCTCCACTCCAAACTCATTCATTTCTTCTATCCCAATGGATATTATTCATCCGTCGAGTACTGATTGTATCCCGACGGATGTGCCTAACAGCAGTCATCCGTCGGCTAGCCAAACTACTATCACGATGGATGTTCCTCATCCGTCGATTCTCTCTACACAACTTCAAATCCCAACAATTATCACAAGTGCAGATGACGTAGTAGTAGTACAATCACTCTTAGGACTGAGGGCATGGAGTGAATTGAGTGAGAGGCTGGGTTGCTCCCAGGAAAAATGAGAGGAAAGGAGTGAACCAATGCAGAGCATTTCTTCAGGTTTGGCAAAAGTGAGTGAGAGGAGTCCCGCCTTAGATGGTGAAGGTGAGGGTATGAGGGTGGGAAGTCAAGGGGAGCCCTTGATGCAAGAACAGAGAGATCATGAGAGAAATGCAGGTAAAGGAGAAATAAGGTTGGACATCATTGTTAGTGAGTCAATGAATGCCAATGATGCGGACAGAGAGAGACTATCTCAGCATGATCAAGCTGACATAGATTCTATCTATTTGGATGCTGACGCATTTACTCATCTTGTTCCAGCATATCAACTTTTGGCTGGACAGGGCAATTAAAATACAGAGAAGATGCTGAACTTGGTGAATACCACTCAATCAATGCAAAGAGCTAAAGATGTCATCACAGCCATGCCACCTAAAGATGGTGATGATGTTGACTATGGTACTGGTGAGTCTGCAGATTTCTTTGGAGATGATGGTAATGACAGTGGAGAGCTCATGGACATAGGGGGGAAGAAGGCCCCAGCTTTAGATCTGGACTGCCTTCCTGGGTATTCTCCAAGGAATGTGATGTTCAACATTTCAAGACCACTCTCATCCATCAAATTCAAGAGACACATAATGCTCTTCAATCCACCACAAATTCTAGCACCAGGAAGCTCTTACAGGCACATCTCAACTCTCTACACTTACATCAGATTCAAGCTCTCCAACACAACCAACATGTCACTTCTATCAAAACTGAGATTGACCAAGTAAAGAAGGATGTCTCTGAAAGATTGGATGCTAAACTTCCAGATGCAACAATGCTTGACATTAAGATACAGCTTAGGACGAATTCTGATCTTGTCACAAAAGTGGATTCCTTGGATGTAAGGCTGACTGCAATGAAAGCCTCTCTAACATCTATTTATTTTCATCAAGCACAGAAAACTCAGTTGCTGCAAAAGCTGGTGGCTGCACAAACGTCCACCTCCACTCTAGTTGATGATAACAAAAAAGGGGAGAAAGAATCAATGATCCAAGTCAGTCAAGCAGAGCCAACTAGTGAGGGGGAGCATGTGATAAATGTTCAGATGAGTCAAGTAATTGTTCCAGAAATTACTCTGCCAAAGCCACCAGTATTGGACAGCGTTGATCTGATCCAAATAGCAGCTGCTAAACTTGATTCAAAGACAAATCCAAAGATGCTTGATGTTGCAGCTGTTGAGAAGGAACTACATGGGAAATGGAAGAAGATTGATGCAGCTATTCAGGAGAAATTTGGTCAGCTACAGAAGCTAGACAAAACTTTTCATCACCATTCTCAAGTCAAACACATCTCAGTGCATGAAATGAGTCTAGGCAACTTGGAAAAAGGCCAAACTTCTTGCATCAAATCACCAAAGGCAAATCTGATTCTGAAGCCTAAAAGAAACTACTCAAAGTTCTCAGAAAAAAATCTTATGGATCTTGTGTTTGAGACACCTAGGCCAGATGAAAAGATCCAACTGATTCAGCACTCAAAAGAAGAATTGCCAAAATCTACAGAAATGGTAAGGAAATCTGTGTGGTGGTTGGGCACCCTCTATTTGTAGAAGCTAAAAAGGAAGAGAAGGAAAGAATCAGGCAAGAAAAGAAGCAGGTTGCCTTAGATGCTAAGAAGCTCAAGCAAAAGAAGGAACAAGCTGATATCTTGGCCAAACTTCAAGCTGTGAAGACTACAACTGAGATCTCTGCACAACCATCTGTGATTGCTGAACCTCAAGATCAAAAAATGGAACAGGAACCAAAACAGAAAAGAAGATTCAGATACAAGCTCCATTCCAAAAGAAAATTGGACTTTAGTGATGAAGAAATGGAAGACTACATTCCCAAAAAGTATACAACTTCAACTCATACATCCAAGCCCTCAGTGGTACATGAAGAATTCAAGCCGGATCTAACCAAGAATTTTCATGGTGTGCCTATTATTCCCAAGGATGAGCACTTAGACAGGGAAAGTCTGCCAATTCCTGAGTTCAACTTACCTATCTTCAACAATCCAAACAAGACAAAGATAAGAGCTACCAAGAAAAACAAGCTTGCACCTCTCGGAACCAAGACCCTAACCAAATCTAAATATGTAGTGAACAAGGAAGATATATTATACATCTGTGACATCAAGGAGTTTTCAAATTTAAACCTCTACTTGGATGAACTGGTAGAAGTAAAAGGAATTGATGCTCACAGACATCTTCCTGAAAGATTGGTGTTTAAGTACAAGGCAAGGAAAGAAATTACATGGCCTCTTCACAAGATTCTAGAAGAAAGCCAATCTGTACTAATAAAGATCTACTCATCTTTTAAAAAGAACTTTGGGTTCAATGTGACTACAAGGAGATTGGTTCTGAAGAAGATTGAAGAGCTAAGGAGTAATAGAGCCAAAGATGCACTTCCAAAAACTCTATCAATTCTTTTCACTGGGAAAAGAGTGTATTTGAGGCCTTATTGGGTGATGAAATTCATGGATGATGTAACACCCCCAGATCCGGGGTCGGGGATCCGGGTCATCACGGTCTTTCTTTCCACAATATCACTTCACTTAATTAATAATAATAACCTTATGCTGTGACCCCACACTAACACACACCACAACCCGTTATAGTCTCAGAGATGAAATTTAAATAAGTACAAGTCTTTGAATCCACAATTTAAAAGTTATTACAACCCAAAATGATTACTTGATAAATTTACAGTTAATTGCCATTATCTGCCACAAGTTATAATTATACATAATTTGATTCTCAAAAATAGAATGTCTGATCTACCAATAGATCTACCTCTACAGCTATAGCAGCCACAACATCATCGGGAAGACGCGGGATGCTTCCCACGCGCTTGCGCTGGGTCTGCTGGAGTCTGGCCATCTTTCCTAACTGTTGTTGTGTGATGAAGAAATAAAGCAAGAGTGAGCCTTACAGCTCGCAAGATAATATGTAGTGATAATAATAATATAAGTATCTAAATGGATACTTACTAGAATCTTTTATCATGAGTAAGATAATTACTTACTAGATATAAGTAAAAACAAGGGATGAAGTTACCAAATACTTCACTATACTTATATCATTTATAAAGCTACTTGAACTACCACTGTTCAAAGTATAATGAGCTTTCAACAGTTCATCACATAGATGAGACTACAAGACAAGATTTGAATAGATTAAATCTTTAAAATATCATCAAAATAAAATGAAGTTACGAGATACTTCATTTGATGCAAACATCATTTTGAAAACTTGACCCTGCCAACACTCAACAATCGCCCAACCGTAGCCTTTCTATCGAAATGCTCTGGGTAGTGTTGCAGAAATATCCAATTGGATGATGAACTCATTACGGGAGTTTGCCGCGCCAGGAAGACCACTTACGATGATCAGTCGTAGTAGTGCAACCCCACCATTTTCTACATGTAGAGGAGAACCTGTCGGATTTACTTGTCAACCGAACACTGAACTCCTAAGGAATGGACCGCCTTAGCGGAACTTCCAGGCCATTTGGGCCAATATAATAAGGCTGGGCCGGCGCTACTCGGCCACTTATGCCACTCCTAGTTCAGATGAAATCCATGACTCTGAAACGTAAAGCTCGTTCCCCCTTTCCCCAAGTAGAAACTTGTTGATACGGCTTCACCAAGAAGTCGTATCTAGTTGGAAAGGAAAACTCACCGATATTTCCCAGGCGATGCCTGTTAATGGATTAACTTGTTCCAAGAATTTTACTTCCCGAATATTGGGTAAGTAATCAATTCATTTATCAAAACAGCAACCTTGTTGCGAATATAAAATACACCACAGGGCCGGATTCCCCAGGTTTTGAGCGAGTATTTAAATCCCCTTAAAAAGGAAGATCTTAAATATAAAAATGAGTTTTGGGATCCGCTCTAACTTTTAAAAATCATTTTGAAGACTCGAAAACACTTTAAAGAGTGTTTGGAGTAAAGCTGATTTAATGAAGTAAATCAGTCCCCAGTATATTTAGAAAAATGCCTGAATATTATTATTTAAATAATATTCTCATAAAGATAATCCTTATAAAAATAATCGAAGTAGAAGTATTAAAACTTATACTTGAAATGGATATTAAATAACCAAAGATATACTTATATAAAAGTACTATCTTTATTTGAATAATCGAAAATAAGTTTGATTATTTACACCTTATTCTTTAATAAAATAAAGAATATATCTCAGCAAATAATCGGAGTCATAGATCCTCAAATGAATATTCAAAAATATTCAATAAATAATATAAACTGAGTCATAAGCCCTCGAATGAATATTCAAATAATATTCAATAAATAATATAAAGAGTCATAAGCCCTCGAATGAATATTCAAATAATATTCAATAAATAATATAAAGAGTCATAAGCCCTCGAATGAATATTCAAATAATATTCAGATAAATAAATAAAAGGGTCATAAGCCCTCGAATGAATATTCAAATAATATTCAATAAATAAAATAAAGTTAAAGTTATCGAATAAACCTTATTCGATTAATAGTTTGGAAAACTATAACCATATATATATATATAAATATATATATATATATATCCATATCCATATATACAAAATCTACTCGGGATCCTCGACTCCCGGTTTTAGAAAATATTTTCACCTTTGGGTCCCTATACTAAGGGTATATGCAAGTTACCGCTATCCTCTAGCATAGGTATTATCAACTGAACCAACAGATATATAACTCAAGAATATGAGACAGGCATGCATATATATATACCATATCAGCATGCTTCAATATATCGCAACATTTGCTAATTAACCAATATGCATTTACCGCAAGATCATGCATATACAAATGTATACATCACAACAACAGTATAACGGATAGAATACTTGCCTGAGCGACTTGGGGTGATAAAAGGCTCGGGACGAGTCTGGTAACCTATAAACAACAAGTAAGTTGGAATTAAACCAAAATCACTTGTAAATCTATACTTTAACTAACTTAGACTCTAACGCTTGTTTTGCGCTCACTGATTCGCTTAAGTCACTCGGGTACCCTCGGCTCCACCATTTTTAATAATTTAACCTTTACGAGTTTTAAAGTGATTCCTTCGCGAGTGTCTTACCAACTGCCTAAAACACTTACCATAAATGTTTCATACATTAATTAACCCTTTTTGGTCTTTAACCTATGTTTCAAAGTAAGGCGAGGGGAAAAGTTTCGTTCACGAAACGCCGTTACTTGAAACGGTCGTTTCTCCTAAACCGTGCATCGGAATCGAACGAACTACATATCAAAACGAAGCTCGTAACATGAGCTATCTAAACATGGCAGTGGTCATAATCTAGCAGGGGGTTCTCGGGTCCTAATGCTATGCACAAAAACAGTCCAAAGAAAATCGGACGTTACGACGGCTATGTTTACGCGATTTCCCAATTTTAAGCCATTCAAAACCAACCACAAACCAACCTCAAATCCAACATACAACCAACATCCATCCTTATCACATCATAAAAACCCCAACCAATTCAATTTAATCATTCATACTTATGCCTAAGCTTAACTTTAATCATACTTAAGTTCTTTTAATCAAAACCACAACATTTACCATTCCATTTCACTACCATTCCAAATCCCAAACTCTAAATCACAACAACAAGCTACAATATCATCCTACTAATTAAAATCATCTTATAATACATAGGGATCTAGGGTTTGGAGATGGTATACCTTCCTTGAAGTGGTGGGAGGAGCTAGAAAGCCTTAAGAAGCTTTGAGAAGTCTTAGGAAAGCTTGGATCTTCAAGAAAAACAAGAAAAACTTCAAGTTAAAAACTTGAAAACACTATTCATAGTCTTCTTCTTTGATTAAATGAAGAAGATTGAGAAGGAATTAATGGCTTAAACTCATGATATAGCCCTAACTAAGCATGAAGATGATTAGGGAATTTACTCACCAATTTAGGAAGCTTGGATCTTGAATTTTTGAAATTTTTGCCCATTTGCAATAGTAAAAGCCGAGAGCATGATGAACCATGCCTTGGTTTCTTTTTGATTTTGATGAAAATGATTTTGCTTGGCTTGGTTGGCTTGGTTTTTGTGTTTGATTTAGTAAATTACCTAGTTGCCCTTGATTTTGTGTGGTTAAAAAGTCACCACATCTCCTTCCTTTCTTGTCATGCCTATGTCACCTTGCACATGTCATAATGCTCCCACTTGTCCACACCTTGTGGTTTGATGATGTCACAATCCCTGGCTTCTTGTACAAGCTTGTCTCTTGGTCACTTATTTGTTTTACGGTTCGCTTATCTTTCGTTCTCGTTTATCGTTTGAGGGATCATACCCGGGATCTTATTACTTAGGTTCCCTTAACCTTTCTCAATATATTGTATTCCTTTTATGATCCTCTCTTATAATCCTTTAATTTAAATCCTTTTTATCCTGTTACCTTATACTCAATTCTCTCCGTATTTAGTGGATTTCCGGGAAAATCAAAGTGTTCAGAATTGGATTCTGACGATCTTTACATACACTTATATACCACATAGAGTACTAATAATATCCCATAAGATCAATAACAGAACCCCTACATAGCGTGGCATGAACAGTTTTCTCATTCAGCAAAAACACTATTCATAAGAGTTTCAAAAATTTCCAAAAATTGGGGTTATTACAGTCTCCCCTCCTTAAAAGGATTCTGTCCCGGAATCAGATAGAAATAAATAGGGATACTTTCTTAGTATTGCACTTTCTAACTCTCAAGTCAATTTTCCCACATTGTGGTTCTACCACCAACTCTGCCTAGTTTGATAATCCTTCTCCTAAGCACTTGTTCCTTTTCACTCTATAACCCTTCCTGGTTGCTCCATATAGGTTACGTCGGGTTGCATATCTATGCGCTCATATGCCTCTATTTATCTGGCATCTGAATTACACTTCCTTAACATTGATACGTGAAACACGTTACGACCTGCTACATGTTCGGGGTTAGGGCTAGCTCATATGCTAACTTCCCAAACGTCTTAATATATCCAAGGGTCCAACAAATTGTAGACTTAGCTTTCCTTTCTTTCCGAACCTCATCAATCCTTTCCAAGGGATACCTATAACATTACTAGGTCCCCTATTTCATACTCTTTATCCTTTCGTGTCAAATCAACATACTTATCATGTCCATCTTGGGCTACTACCAGCCGTCCTCTGATTAGATCTATCATATCCTTGGTCCTTTGGACTACTGCGGGTCCGAGCATCTTGCGCTCTACAACTTCATCCTAACATAAGGGAGATCGACATTGTCTTCCCTCAAGGATCTCATAAGGTGACACCTCGATACTGACATATGATCTATTGTCGTAAGAAAGCTCAACCCGTGTTAAGTGATCATTCCAATTTCTTTCAAGTCTATTGCACCGACTCTCATTATAGCTTTTAGCATTAGAGCTTTTGCTTCTCACTAGCCATCCTTTTTCCCAGTTCGTAGTCACTACTATCTTCCGTTCCTAATATTATACTAGTTATTCTTTTGCTCGTTAGCGTTCTATAACCTTTTAATAACCACGTCAACCTTAGTATTACGAATGTGTTCCCATTCTGAATACCACCATAACTTTATTACTCCTTTTTCAGTTGTTTCCATTTCCCAAAATTTGATCAATCAAATAGAAGTAAAGGAATTTGTTGAGAGATCACTATGATCATGAACACTTGTTATATCGCATAGTTAGTACAGAAGGTGGCCAGCCTTTAGTACTTGACAAGCAATTAAACAATAGCTGGTATCCTACTCGACTTCTATCACACAGATAGATAGTCATTCGGCAATACCTCCCCTTCTGGAAGGGTTGTTCTTCTCAGCTTACATGAAATGAAAAGAAGAGAAAAGAACGAATTGAAGAGAATTGTATATTCATAAAAAAAATTTTATTGCCATAAAATATCTGGCTTGGAATCTACCTCTGAACTATAGAGGTTTGTCATAGAAGAACAAAACATATATGTATTTATATCAACATCAAGTATTATAGCATCGCATTTCACGTGCCTAAATATTTTCGCTATCCCGTCCATCATTCTATGGACCCATGCTCTTCCTCGAGCTTATACACAATTACCTTTGAAACTCCCTCGACATCGAAAATCGAATCTGGGATCTCATTCTAGACATCATCGTTACTTGAATTATATGCTTGCACCGCAACCTTCCTCGTATAATAATACGACTCTCTATTGATAAGAAAGAATAATAATTCACTAGGTAGATACTCTACTTAATTAGTCTATCAATGATAACTTATACACTACCACTACCCGATTAGTGGTACTCAATCTCAACACCCATTCCAATACAACTCTCATGGTTGTAATCAGCTCATTACTCGCAGAATCATTGCTGCCTTATTATGATCCACCACTGACCTACTGTAGTCATTCATTTTCCATGAAGTCTTAATAACTAACCATACGGAGTCCATACATCTCGTATCTAATTCTCCTAAGGAGTTAACATAACCACCAATCACAATTCATGAAGAACACTCCAAGCTCTGACGTACTTTCATGACATGAAGCAGATAAAAGTGCAGAAGAGTTTCAATCAAAGCAACGATAGTAGGTTAATACCATTCTTAATCATACGCCCTAAATAGAAGAATTAACTCAAGGGTTCATCTAGTCCTTTTTGAAACATGGTCCTGGATTATTATCAAGATAGGACCTTCTAAGATAGATAGCCCGTTCATGGCGATTACACGAATTAAACCTTTACCAACTACTATTACGGTTGGGTATTGCACAGTCATCAGAAGGAATGTCAATCTTCCAAACCATAATACAACCTTCACAGTTTTAACCATCATCACTGTATTCTTTTGGCACACGCGCCTATAATTATCCACTTACCTTTAAAGTGTCGGCCACCTCTTTGGCCTTTCCTGATAGTAAAATTTCCTTACAGTCAATGTCATTTTAACCACCTCCAAATAAATTTTCTACCTTATTTCCGATCACTGCTTGAGTGAAGATGTTTTCCTTAAAATCAGATGGGAAAAAAATATCACCATTTTTCCATAAGTTATTGCCTCATTCTTTAGAGGCTAATCACTGTCAAGACTGACTCTCAATCATACTTAGAACATTTTTTTTTTCTTAAGTCCTAATTGCCCTGAACAATTTCGACCATTACTGGTTCGATCCATACTTTCTCGTGGTTTACACGTGCCCCACTTGGCATCATTATAATTACGTCATATTTCCTTTATCCACATTTCTATTCTTGAGAATTTTGAATATTACCTTTTTCCTTATAAAACCTCTAAGGTTATCCTTCAATCGTTCCTCCTGTATTCCCTATATACAGGGCATATCAAAATACCATTTACTAATACTAGAACCATTGTCTATTTACTTCTGAAAAATTTCTCCACTGATCCTTAAAGGTTATTATTACCTTAATCCTTTCCAATTCATACTGTCAAAACTCATACTATCCCTATTAAGGGTGAAATGCCAACCTTTATGCATTCCCCTAGGATTCGTTTTAAGTTACCGCTGTTCTATCCTTAATTCCACCTTTAAAAAGGTACAAGCATCCTTCCATGGATAAATAAAGTCATATATCCCTGATAAGGGTATCTTATTCAATCAGTTCCACCTCGATAGTCTATACCGAATTTCACAATAGCATCCTTATTCAAGTTAAGGTCAATCCACATGGCCTCCAAAAGATAAAAAATGGTTATCCGCTTTTCTTTCCTGATTTGGTAATGATCACATGGATGATCTGGAAGATATTGGTCGTGTTCAACGTGAACTTCTTCTTAATAAATCCTTATTTACTTTTGTTGTTTATCTCAACAGTCATCTCAATGTAGGGATATCTTTCATACCTGGCGTCTCCCTTCCTGGGTATCAAGCCACCGGTTTTACACTTCACATTCTTGAAGGTCACTTCCTTCATCCAATTTTCTTAATTTCTTACTTTCTTGTCTCCTCAGTCTATCCGCGTCTCATTGTTTATCCTTCGAACTATCTCAATGTTTCCTCGAATCCTCCCAACTTAAAGGGGATAAAATATATGCACCTCTTATGCCTTCAACCGTCAACTTTAACTCATGGTGAATCACCCTCATCCTGACGATCATATACTTTTCTATTTCTATTAATATGAGTCTTTAGGGTTTCCTCATACCCAACTCCCTTATCATTCCTCAAACTCTGTTGCCTTTATATTCCTTTCCACCTCAATTCCTTTTTATTTTCCTTTCTCTTATCATTATTTCATGAACCAACACAACATAAGCATTGATTTCAAATATCCCGTCATTCTGGATTCGCGTCTTCAGAACGAATCTTAACAACTTTTACAGCTTAGACTCATAATTCATCATACTCGTCTGTCTTTGTTCTGGCTCTAAAGCTTTTACACTATCTCCTTATCTTTGGGAATTACTTTCCCGAAAACAATTGACTGAACTTAAATCAGTTTATTCTAACCTCTGGCTCCGTGCCTTTCTTGGTCTTTCACCAATGGGTGGTCTCTCTCTTAGGAGGGTAAGTGACAAAAACGGTCTTTTGTGGTTCATCAATCATTTTGAATCTCAAATGATTCCTATATTTCCTTTAGCCAGGTTCTTGCCTCGGCTGGGTCAGCCTGTTCCTTGGAACTCTGAGAGCTTAGCGATTTAAAGGTCATGAAAGAATTTCACACCACATTGTTTCCTCAAAGTGGTGGTTGGGAATAAAATATAAGTTCTGTTTAGACAGGTTCATGAATTTCCGTATAGGAGTACCGTCTCGGGTCTCCTTATCTCGCTCGACTTTTGCTTTCTTAGTCTAAATATTTCTTCCTACTCCCCATAATTGGAGTCATCTTTTAATTTAAAATCTTCATTTTCCACTTTATTATATTCCGGGTTCTTTATATCTTAATTGCAACCTCCCTGATTATCACGTTCAGGGTTTGCTCTAAATCTTATTCCTCAAACTATGGCTCTCATCTAAGTTCTCATCCTTACGCTCTTGAACTTTCGGAACCCAAATTCTATAAGAATACCTCATTATTCCCTTATCATCTTTCTCGATATTAATCTTTTATCTAATTGTTGGCTCTCTGCCTTCATTCATAACTTTTTCTGGCACAATATGATCTTTTCCAATAATTCGGGCTGTATTGCAATCTCAAACAGCTTTTCGGTACCGGCTCCGGTTACCTTCACTTCTATTTTCATTTTCTCAAAATCTCTTATAAACTCTCCAAAAGACATTATCATCTTGAGTCTCTCCTTTTTACTAAGGGCATCAGCCACCATATTGGCTTTCCCCGAATGATAAAGAATCTCCCAATCATTATTCTTGATTAGCTCTAACTGCCTCCTCTGGCATACGTTGAGCTCTTTCTACGTGAAAATGTACTAGAGCACTTATGGCTTAGGTAATTCTCGCACTTCTCTCCATACAATTAGTGCCTCCAATCCTTAGGATAAAACTATTGCCACGAGCCTAAGCTCATGAGCGGGGATATCGAATTTCATATTACCTTAATTGTCTTGACATGTACGCGATTACCTTACCGTGCTGCATAAGCACGCACCCTAAACCCTTGTGCGAAGCGTCACTATACTTCACAAAATCTTTTTTTTTTCCATCCGGCAATGCCAGCATAAGGGCCATCACCAACCTCTGCTTCAGTTCTTGAAAGTTGTTCTCGCATTTCTCTGTCCATTCGAACTTCTCAGTCTTACGAGTAAGCCGCGTTAAAGGGGCTACTATCTTTACAACTTGAACGAACCTCCGGTAGTGACCGGCCAATCCTACCTCTGGTAGTCGACCAAACCATGGTCATCAATTCATCAGTGGTCCTTTATCTAATCCTGTCAGGATCCTCCATGGGATCCTCCTCAACAACTATCCCTTCTAGGACAACATCCTCAACCGCTAAATCCTCAATATCAACATCATCCGGTCCTACATTAGGACACTCTATCGGATCCACAATCCGATCTCCAATTAGTAATAAAATATCATCGCGATGTTGCTCCTCAACCTCAGGGTTCGGAGTCCCGCTACCATATACGATAACGAACTACGCTCCTATCACGATATTTATAAGGGTTCCCATAAGGGTTTTAACTGTCAGTACTACGTTAGGTAGCCCGACTATGAACTTGGCAAGAGTTCTTATTATCTTAGTGAACTTATTATCTTAACGTCCCATCATCTCTGAGGTTTATAACGCTTAGCTCTGATACCACTTCTGTAACACCCCCAGATCCGGGGTCGGGGATCCGGGTCATCACGGTCTTTCTTTCCACAATATCACTTCACTTAATTAATAATAATAACCTTATGCTGTGACCCCACACTAACACACACCACAACCCGTTATAGTCTCAGAGATGAAATTTAAATAAGTACAAGTCTTTGAATCCACAATTTAAAAGTTATTACAACCCAAAATGATTACTTGATAAATTTACAGTTAATTGCCATTATCTGCCACAAGTTATAATTATACATAATTTGATTCTCAAAAATAGAATGTCTGATCTACCAATAGATCTACCTCTACAGCTATAGCAGCCACAACATCATCGGGAAGACGCGGGATGCTTCCCACGCGCTTGCGCTGGGTCTGCTGGAGTCTGGCCATCTTTCCTAACTGTTGTTGTGTGATGAAGAAATAAAGCAAGAGTGAGCCTTACAGCTCGCAAGATAATATGTAGTGATAATAATAATATAAGTATCTAAATGGATACTTACTAGAATCTTTTATCATGAGTAAGATAATTACTTACTAGATATAAGTAAAAACAAGGGATGAAGTTACCAAATACTTCACTATACTTATATCATTTATAAAGCTACTTGAACTACCACTGTTCAAAGTATAATGAGCTTTCAACAGTTCATCACATAGATGAGACTACAAGACAAGATTTGAATAGATTAAATCTTTAAAATATCATCAAAATAAAATGAAGTTACGAGATACTTCATTTGATGCAAACATCATTTTGAAAACTTGACCCTGCCAACACTCAACAATCGCCCAACCGTAGCCTTTCTATCGAAATGCTCTGGGTAGTGTTGCAGAAATATCCAATTGGATGATGAACTCATTACGGGAGTTTGCCGCGCCAGGAAGACCACTTACGATGATCAGTCGTAGTAGTGCAACCCCACCATTTTCTACATGTAGAGGAGAACCTGTCGGATTTACTTGTCAACCGAACACTGAACTCCTAAGGAATGGACCGCCTTAGCGGAACTTCCAGGCCATTTGGGCCAATATAATAAGGCTGGGCCGGCGCTACTCGGCCACTTATGCCACTCCTAGTTCAGATGAAATCCATGACTCTGAAACGTAAAGCTCGTTCCCCCTTTCCCCAAGTAGAAACTTGTTGATACGGCTTCACCAAGAAGTCGTATCTAGTTGGAAAGGAAAACTCACCGATATTTCCCAGGCGATGCCTGTTAATGGATTAACTTGTTCCAAGAATTTTACTTCCCGAATATTGGGTAAGTAATCAATTCATTTATCAAAACAGCAACCTTGTTGCGAATATAAAATACACCACAGGGCCGGATTCCCCAGGTTTTGAGCGAGTATTTAAATCCCCTTAAAAAGGAAGATCTTAAATATAAAAATGAGTTTTGGGATCCGCTCTAACTTTTAAAAATCATTTTGAAGACTCGAAAACACTTTAAAGAGTGTTTGGAGTAAAGCTGATTTAATGAAGTAAATCAGTCCCCAGTATATTTAGAAAAATGCCTGAATATTATTATTTAAATAATATTCTCATAAAGATAATCCTTATAAAAATAATCGAAGTAGAAGTATTAAAACTTATACTTGAAATGGATATTAAATAACCAAAGATATACTTATATAAAAGTACTATCTTTATTTGAATAATCGAAAATAAGTTTGATTATTTACACCTTATTCTTTAATAAAATAAAGAATATATCTCAGCAAATAATCGGAGTCATAGATCCTCAAATGAATATTCAAAAATATTCAATAAATAATATAAACTGAGTCATAAGCCCTCGAATGAATATTCAAATAATATTCAATAAATAATATAAAGAGTCATAAGCCCTCGAATGAATATTCAAATAATATTCAATAAATAATATAAAGAGTCATAAGCCCTCGAATGAATATTCAAATAATATTCAGATAAATAAATAAAAGGGTCATAAGCCCTCGAATGAATATTCAAATAATATTCAATAAATAAAATAAAGTTAAAGTTATCGAATAAACCTTATTCGATTAATAGTTTGGAAAACTATAACCATATATATATATATAAATATATATATATATATATCCATATCCATATATACAAAATCTACTCGGGATCCTCGACTCCCGGTTTTAGAAAATATTTTCACCTTTGGGTCCCTATACTAAGGGTATATGCAAGTTACCGCTATCCTCTAGCATAGGTATTATCAACTGAACCAACAGATATATAACTCAAGAATATGAGACAGGCATGCATATATATATACCATATCAGCATGCTTCAATATATCGCAACATTTGCTAATTAACCAATATGCATTTACCGCAAGATCATGCATATACAAATGTATACATCACAACAACAGTATAACGGATAGAATACTTGCCTGAGCGACTTGGGGTGATAAAAGGCTCGGGACGAGTCTGGTAACCTATAAACAACAAGTAAGTTGGAATTAAACCAAAATCACTTGTAAATCTATACTTTAACTAACTTAGACTCTAACGCTTGTTTTGCGCTCACTGATTCGCTTAAGTCACTCGGGTACCCTCGGCTCCACCATTTTTAATAATTTAACCTTTACGAGTTTTAAAGTGATTCCTTCGCGAGTGTCTTACCAACTGCCTAAAACACTTACCATAAATGTTTCATACATTAATTAACCCTTTTTGGTCTTTAACCTATGTTTCAAAGTAAGGCGAGGGGAAAAGTTTCGTTCACGAAACGCCGTTACTTGAAACGGTCGTTTCTCCTAAACCGTGCATCGGAATCGAACGAACTACATATCAAAACGAAGCTCGTAACATGAGCTATCTAAACATGGCAGTGGTCATAATCTAGCAGGGGGTTCTCGGGTCCTAATGCTATGCACAAAAACAGTCCAAAGAAAATCGGACGTTACGACGGCTATGTTTACGCGATTTCCCAATTTTAAGCCATTCAAAACCAACCACAAACCAACCTCAAATCCAACATACAACCAACATCCATCCTTATCACATCATAAAAACCCCAACCAATTCAATTTAATCATTCATACTTATGCCTAAGCTTAACTTTAATCATACTTAAGTTCTTTTAATCAAAACCACAACATTTACCATTCCATTTCACTACCATTCCAAATCCCAAACTCTAAATCACAACAACAAGCTACAATATCATCCTACTAATTAAAATCATCTTATAATACATAGGGATCTAGGGTTTGGAGATGGTATACCTTCCTTGAAGTGGTGGGAGGAGCTAGAAAGCCTTAAGAAGCTTTGAGAAGTCTTAGGAAAGCTTGGATCTTCAAGAAAAACAAGAAAAACTTCAAGTTAAAAACTTGAAAACACTATTCATAGTCTTCTTCTTTGATTAAATGAAGAAGATTGAGAAGGAATTAATGGCTTAAACTCATGATATAGCCCTAACTAAGCATGAAGATGATTAGGGAATTTACTCACCAATTTAGGAAGCTTGGATCTTGAATTTTTGAAATTTTTGCCCATTTGCAATAGTAAAAGCCGAGAGCATGATGAACCATGCCTTGGTTTCTTTTTGATTTTGATGAAAATGATTTTGCTTGGCTTGGTTGGCTTGGTTTTTGTGTTTGATTTAGTAAATTACCTAGTTGCCCTTGATTTTGTGTGGTTAAAAAGTCACCACATCTCCTTCCTTTCTTGTCATGCCTATGTCACCTTGCACATGTCATAATGCTCCCACTTGTCCACACCTTGTGGTTTGATGATGTCACAATCCCTGGCTTCTTGTACAAGCTTGTCTCTTGGTCACTTATTTGTTTTACGGTTCGCTTATCTTTCGTTCTCGTTTATCGTTTGAGGGATCATACCCGGGATCTTATTACTTAGGTTCCCTTAACCTTTCTCAATATATTGTATTCCTTTTATGATCCTCTCTTATAATCCTTTAATTTAAATCCTTTTTATCCTGTTACCTTATACTCAATTCTCTCCGTATTTAGTGGATTTCCGGGAAAATCAAAGTGTTCAGAATTGGATTCTGACGATCTTTACATACACTTATATACCACATAGAGTACTAATAATATCCCATAAGATCAATAACAGAACCCCTACATAGCGTGGCATGAACAGTTTTCTCATTCAGCAAAAACACTATTCATAAGAGTTTCAAAAATTTCCAAAAATTGGGGTTATTACAGATGACAAGGGAGTTAGAAGATTCTTCAGACTGGATGGCCAATTGAGTATCTCTAGCAATGAGACTCTATTGGAAATGCAAGAAATGCTGGACTTGGAAATGCAAGAAATGATGGATCTATCTGAAGCTGATGAACTTGAATTCCATAGACAACTCCAGAATCAAATAGAAGAAAACAACAGGAAGCTTGGGAAGAAATTTAGACAATCAAGGAAATAGAAATATCTACTCAGACTAGAGGAACACCTTGATAATAATTATGAGAACTTTTTGTACAATTTGCTTTGTTCAATTTTCAATAAGAATTGTAGCACTTATCAGTTTTATCTACTAATTTTAATCTATATTTTTAGGGTGTTTTATTATCATCAAGTTTCTCTTAATTTATGGCTACAATTCCAGTAAACATAAATTGGGGGAGATTGTTAGGAATATGTTGTGAACTTGATGATAAGTTAACAAAACACCTTAGTAGATTTAGCTTAGTGAATTTTGTAGCACTCAACGGATGATCAAATATAGTCCCGACGAATGAACTTTGTAGTCCCGACGGATGACAAACTGACATCCATCGAGTGAGTAGCTTATGTAAAAAAATAAAAATTATAGCACATTTTTGCAAGCAACATTGTGTAGATTCTGTAGGAGTATATGAGTCATGTTGACTACTAGTGAATATACAAAATAGGGTGACTAATTATAAATATAAGATATCTTGTAATTCTATATAAATGAAATGGAGTCAAGTGACATAAAAGGCTCCCGACGGATGGTTCACAAAGACTCCCGACGGATGATCAACAAAGCTCCTGCCAGATGACAAGCATAGCCCTGACGGATGATCAAATTCAAATAGTTGTTGGCAGTGACAAGACAGTCACATGCGTTGGGTGTTTCCAAAAGGAATGTAGCAGCCTGTTAAGCAGGAATTTGAGAACAAAGAAGCATTACCATTTCCATACAATTGTGAAGATATTCAAAGATGCTGGAATAGAGTAGTGAAGCAGCATGGAGTTGGACTAGATATGTTTTGTTTTATTATCTTGTCTTATTGTCATGTAAACTTGGTGATATATATAAACCAAGTGTAGCAAGTAGAACAATTAATAAAGCAAGCATATTCTCAGAGAAATATATCAAGCTATATTCAGTAAGCATTTCTCTGTAGTTTAGTTGTTCAAACTTGTAAGTAGCTGTGAGCTATTCAAAGCTTCACAAGGTTCTCATTTGATATATATATATATATATATCTGGTGGATACTTTCAGATCCACCAGAAAGTTTTAAAAGCTTGTGTTTTTATTACTTAGTATTTTGATTTCTATCATTCTTTTATTCCGCACCATTGCTAATCAAACAATATTATATTTATCAAGTTAGAACTTTCTTTATATTTGAAAAAGTAGCCAGAATTACATTCAACCCCCCTTCTGTAATTCTTGTTGTATTGTTAGGGAATAACAAACACTCATAGGCACAACATCGGGTGCCTCACAAAATGAAACACATCCCATCTATAAGATCATCTTGAGAAGCTTACCATCCTTACCCGAAGGTAGAAAACCCCTCTATTTCGCTATCGTCTTTGATAACACTCTTGTGTACTCCGTTTCAGCCTCCTGAGTAACAAATCATGGTCTCGTACTCCCAACACTCGAAGAATCGGTAGTGGCGGGGTTAGTGCTGCTGCTAACTTGAATGTGTGCTCTCTTTGGTGCCATTGGATTTGATAAATTGAGAAAAGAGAGGTGCATAGAGAGATTTAGGTTTTGAGAATATGTGAAGTATTGGAGATGATTATATGGAGGTGTATGTATATATAAAAGTAGAATTAGGTTCAGAATAGAAGTGGGATATGATTATGGGTTAGTGGGGATAATGGGTAGTGTTTAGAATTGATTAGGAGAAGGAATTAGGGTAGTGGAAGGAGGGAAATTCGGCTGGGGTATTGTAATTGTTTGAAATTTTCGGATTTTCTCTTCTTTATTTTCTCCAACGGATCAGCGCGGCCACCCCGCCTGGAAGCACGGGCGCGCCATGTTTCTGTTCTTTCAGCACGGCCGCCCCGCTTCCCAGCACGGGCGCGTCGTGCTCCTGTAGTTTCAGCGCAGCCGCCCAGCTTCCCAGCGCGGGCGCACCGTGCTTCTGGAAAATGCCCTGTTTTTCTGTTTTTTCTGTTTTTTGTGTTTTCTTCTGGTATTTTCTTCCTTTTTATCTTCTACTAATATACATAAGCTTGGGTTGCCTCCCAAGAAGCGCCTAGTGTACGTCTCTAGCTTGACATAGATTCCGAGATCAAGTTGATAATAAAATGGCATTAACCACCTCATAATTTGCCGTATCTCCATTGTAATGCTTCAGACGCTGCCCATTTACCTTGAATGCTTGGCCTGGATCATTCTCAAAAATTTCCACCGCTCCATGTTGAAACACGGTTTTGACAACAAACGGCCCTGAGCACCTTGACTTCAATTTTTCAGGAAAAAGACGGAGACGAGAGTTGAACAAAAGAACATGTTGCCCCGGCACAAACGATTTGAGCGCTAGACCCCTATCATTCCACCTCTTGACTTTCTCCTTATACATTTTGTTGTTCTCATATGCTTGAAGTCGAAACTCATCAAGTTCATTCAATTGAAGTATCCTTTTCTTACCAGCTGCATCCATATCAAGGTTTAATTTCTTCAAAGCCCAAAATGCCTTGTGCTTTAGCTCCACAGGAAAATGACATCCTTTACCATAAACCAATTGAAATGGTGACATGCCTAGCGGAGTCTTGAATGTTGTTCGATAAGCCCAAACAGCTTCATTTAGCTTCAAATACCAATCCTTTCTTGATGGACATACAACTTTCTCTAGAGTTCGTTTGATCTCTTTGTTAGATACCTCATCTTGACCATTGGTCTGAGGATGGTAGGCTGTAGCAAAGCGATGATTCACATTATATCTCTTCATCATAGGAGTGAACTTGCGATTGCAGAAATGCGATCCCTCATCACTGATTATGACTCTTGGAGTCCCATATCTTATGAATATCTGCTTATGAATAAAATTGAGCACTACCTTCGCATCATTTATCAGAAAAGCTTTAACTTCCACCCAGTTTGAGACATAATCTACTGCCAACAAGATATACTGATTGTTGCATGATGAGACAAATGGCCCCATGAAGTCAATTCCCTAAAAATCGAAGACCTCAACCTCGAGAAGCACATTAAGAGGCATCTCATCCCTCTTGGACATATTACCAACACGCTGGCAGCAATCACACTTTAAAACAAACTGATGCGCATCCTTAAACAATGTAGGCCAGAAGAATCCTGCTTGAAGGATGCGAGCTGTTGTCTTTTCTCCACCATAGTGGCCTCTACAAATAGTAGAATGGCAGTCTCACAAGATACCCTCCGTCTTGCTGTACGGAATACATCTCCTGATGATTTGGTCAGCTCCTTGCCGAAATAAAAATGGTTCATCCCACAAGTATCACTTCACCTCATGAAGAAACTTATTCTTTTGATCAGAAGATAAGTCCGGGGGTATAATGTTACTCACAAGGTAGTTCACAGTATCTGCGAACCACGGTTCTTCTTCCTGCACCCTAAATAACTGCTCATCAGGAAAAGACTCATTTATCAATGTCTTGTCATGTGATGCTGTACTTGGATCTTCTAACCGAAAAAAATGGTCTGCAACTTGATTCTCGGTACCTTTCCTGTCCTTGATCTCCAAATCAAACTCCTGAAGTAAAAGAACCCATTGAATCAATCTAGGCTTCAAGTCCTTCTTCAAGTCCTTGATGAACCACCGATAGAAAACTGCATGACCAAGAAAACTGCGGATTCCCTTAACAGAATTTGGTAGAGGAAGGTTTTCAATGACCCCCACCTTGGATTTTTCCACCCTAAGACCTTTATTAGATACGTTGTACCCAAGAATGATGCCATGTTGCACCATAAAATGACATTTCTCCCAGTTGAGAACCAGATTGGTCTCAACCACCTTTTAAGAACTGCGCCAAGATTTTGCATGTACTCATCGAAAGAATCCCCGAACACAGAAAAATCATCCATGAACACCTCCATATTCTGACCAATCATGTCCGAGATAATGGCTATCATACATCTCTGAAATGTGGTCGGTGCACCACATAACCCAAAAGAAACTCTTCTGAAGTCAAAATTACCAAACATACACGTGAAGGTAGTCTTTTCCTGATCTTCTGGAGTGATGCAAATCTGATTATAGCCGGGATAGCCATCCAGAAGATAATAATATTCATGCCCAGCCAACCTGTCAAACATCTGATCAATAAAAAGAAGAGGGAAGTGATCTTCCCTCATGGCCAAGATCAGTTTCCTATAATCCATGCAAACTCTCAACCCCGTGACTGTTCGAGTAGGAATGAGCTTATTCTTTTCATTAGCAACCACAGTGATGCCTCTTTCTTCGGCACACACTGAACTGGGCTCACCCAAGAACTGTCAGAAATAGGATAAATGATGTTTGCGTCTCGCCACTTAAGAATTTCCTTCTTCACAACCTCCTTCATGATCGTATTTAGCCTTCTCTACTGCTCAATAGTCGGCTTGCTTCCTTCCTCTAGCCGAATTTTATGCATACAATAAGAAGGGCTGATTCCCTTAATATCTGCTATAGTTCATCCAATATCGACTTGAACTCTCTAAGAATTCTCAAGAGATTTTCTTCAGCACTACTTGAAAGGTGAGATGAAATAATAACAGGAAAAGTAGATGCATCACCTAAAAATGCATACATCAAGTGTTCAAGCAAAGGTTTAAGCTCGAGTATAGGAGCTTCCTCAATAGATGGCTTGAGATGATTTGGAGAATTTTTCAGCTCTTCTAATCCAAGAGATTCAAAAGGCATATCCAGTCTTCGATTCTAAGGAGAAGCATTCAAATACTGCATCTGCTCATCACCTTCATCATCTTCACTATCTGAATTCCCCATCAAGGCTTTCTCTAAGGCATTAGACCTTAGCATTTGATCAAGTTCTGAAGTAACCACAGAATCGACCAATTCCACCTTTAAACACTCCTCTTTATCAGTAGGAAATTTCATGGCATTGAAAACATTAAAAGTCATATCCTGATCCAGTACTCACATAGTAAGCTCACCCTATTGCACGTTAATCAAGGTTCGGCCATTAGCCAAAAATGGTCTTCCCAAGATTATGGGAATCTTATCCTCCTCGAAATCAAGAATTACAAAGTCAGCAGGAAAGATGAGTTTGTCCATCTTGACCCAGAAATCGTCCACAATGCCTCATGGATATGTAATAGAACGATCGGCCGACTGCAAGGACATATATGTAGGATTTGGATCAGGTAAATCCAACTTCTTGAAGATAGACAAAGGCATCAGAATGAGGCTATCTCCCAAATCACATAAACAGTTGTTGAACGATAAGTTTCCGGTGGTGCAAGGAATAGTGAAGTTTCCCGGATATTTAAGCTTCGGAGGCAACTTCTGTTGCAGCACTGCACTGCATTCCTTCGTAAGAGCAATGGTATCTAAGTCATTAAGTTTCATTTTCCTAGAGAAAATACCTTTCATAAACTTTGTATAGCTAGGAATCTGTTCAAGAGCTTCAGCGAAAGGTATGTTGATATGAAGTTTCTTGAACACCTCTAGAAACTTAGAAAATTTCTTATCCAACTTTTTCTTCTGCAGCCTCTTAAGAAAAGGAGGTGGAGGATAGACATGTTTCTCCCATGTATTACCCTCAGGAGGAGTGTGTTCCACAGTTTTCTTCCTTGGTTCCACTTCTGCACATCTTCTTCAGCCACGACTTCATCTTCTGAAACTTGAGATTTTTCAGGGCTTGCAACCTTCCCAGACCTTAATATAATTACTTTAACCTGATCCTTAGCTTCCTTCTTTCCTGGAACTTTTATGTCACTAGGGAGTGCACTAGGTTGTCGACTCATTAAGGCATTCACAATCTGCCCAATTTGATTCTCCAGAGTTTTGATGGAAACTGCTTGACTCTTGCACATGAGCCTCAACTCCTCCAATTCAGATTTTTCATTAGATTGACTTGTATTTCCATGTGGAAGTTGCTGAAGTTGGAGTTGTTGTATCCCATGCGCACCAACACAAAGCTCACAGACACTTGTGATCTGATCAACTCCATAATTAGCCAAAGAATCCACCTTTATTGTCAAAGCCTTAAGTTGAGCAGCTATAGCAATAGCTGTATCCACCTCCAGAACTCTTGCTACCTTGCCTTGAGGAAGTCTCCGAGTTGAGTTCTGGTATTCATTAGCAGCCATCAGTTCAATCAACTCATAAGCTTCATCGTAGCTTTTAGCCCATAAGGCTCCACCTGATGTTGCATCAAGCATGGGTCTAGACTGTGCTCCCAAACCATTATAAAAGCAGTTGATAATCATCCAGTCAGGAATCCCATGACGAGGACACTTCCTAAGAATCTCCTTATAGAGCTCCCAAGCTTCACACAAAGATTCTCTCGATTGTTGTACAAATTGAGTCAGAGCATTCCTGATTGTAGATGTCTTTGCCATAGGGAAGAATTTAGTAAGAAATATCTGAGCAAGATCTTCCCAAGTAGTAGTAGAGCCTGGTGGTAGAGAATGCAACCAACACTTAGCTTTATCCCTCAGAGAGAATGGGAAAAGCCTCAGCTTTATAGCATCTTCAGAAATATTGTTGAATTTGAACGTGTCACAGATCTCGATGAAATCTCTGATGTGCATATTGGGATCTTCCGTTGGAGAACCCCAAAACTGGACTGAGTTCTGCACCATCTGAATCGTGCTAGATTTGATTTCAAAAGTATTAGCCGTGATGGATGGTCTGATAATATTGGACTGAATATCATTGATCTTCGGCTGAGAGTAATCCTTCAATGCTTTCAAATTCGCTGATGGTTCTCCCATTGCCATGACAACTTGTTTTTCAACTTTCTCAACTTCTTCAAAAACTTCTTCTACTTCAACTTTTTCCTCCGCTTTATTAAGTGTTATCTTGTGAGATTGAGCACGCGTTAGCATAAACGCTCTCTAGAGTACCTGGAACACAACCAAGCAAACAAGTAAGTAAAATATCTGAGTCAGTGAACTTTAGCGACCACTGATGTCAAGCACATAAACTAAAAATTAACACCGAGTCCCCGGCAGCGGTGCCAAAAACTTGTTAGGACGAAAATATGCGCTAAAATTATACGCAAGTATACGCGTTCGCAAATAATATAGAATTCTTTCTAGTTCATTCCCATAGAGACTGGTTTAGGTTAAGTTCTATTTATGCACTTATGCAACAATGATATGGCTATCATTCAATGCTAAGACAAATAAAAAATTGGGTTTTGATTACACTAAGAGATTATACTAAATAGCATTAACTAAGAGAATTGAGGTTGAATTACTTATATCAGACAAACATGGGATTCTAACTTCATTACTGTAATATCCGGGATATATCGTGTAATTATTTTTGATATTAAATAATTATTATGTGTGTTCAGTATCTATTTTATGAGTTAATTGTTAAGTGTTATCTGTACTTGGATATTCAAAAATAATATTAATTGAGTATTTTAATTTTTATATGTCCAAAATAAAATATAAATAATTGTCATATCTTCTTAATTATTTTTATGTTGATTTATGGATTTATAAGAATCATATGAAATTTCTAAAATCTTTTTCCGGTTAATTAAAATCTATTTTATAAAAACGGGAACCAACCGACGTCACCCGTGGTTACGTTTTTGGAACCCGAAACTCTTCCGAGAACTCCTTCCTAACCTAATTATAATATTCTGAGCATATTCCATGTTTCGACTTTTTCGATCTGGCATACGGTTTGTTCTGCGCGGGTCCCGGCGCAATATTTTCGATACAGTATTTGTTTCGGTAAATCAATAAAACCCCGTATTTTTGATAAACGGGAGCTTTTTATTAAACTATCCCAATTATCACTTCGTAGTACGCGTAACCAGGCGCTCAGACCAAGACTGCAGTATAAATTATACTGATTTGGATAATTATCCCGAAAACCGATACCATTTGGATCTGTTTTTACAAATAAACGTACCGTTTTATATCCGGAATGATCCAACGGGATACTAATTTTCCGTAAATAAAAATAGCCTTTTACCGTATTTTATTTCGTATCAAAATCATTTGCAGACAGATTAATATATAATTTTACAGAGAAAAATCATATATTCATAAACTGTTCCAAGAATCAAATCAACTTTTGAAGGTGTTATTGATCTTTGTTTGAAAAGCTCGAGTACTGGATTAGAAGGTCTTGAAGAGCTCTATCAGAATCTGTAATCCATATACCTGCAGAATCAAAGGTTTATTTTCTGAAAATTTATTTATTTTCAAATTTATTTTATTAAAAATATGAATTTTTATTTGTATGATTTGATGATTGCATGTTATAGAGCTTGTTTTCCTGATGATTTTCATATGTCATACGTCTGATTTGGAGTTCAATAACATGCTCAAAAGTGGGTTTAATTTTAGAATTTCAAAATTAGGGTTTATAACCCGTATGAATGTTTTCAATTGAAATTTGGGGGTTTTTGATTCAGGGGTTATTAGCTGTTGATTTATAGTGGGTTGTGTTCCTTATAAAATTTGCAATCGATTGATATATAGCTCGTTAACAGAGGATGCTTGAACAAAGGGAGTTGTGTTTTAAAGATTTACGATGTTCGCCGGAAACCGGCGATGTTCTTGGCCAATTTCTGGCCAGAACAGGGATGATTAGAATGTTTTGATTGCATGAACAAGTTCTTGGTGTTGTGTAGTGTTGATCTGGAGGTGTTGGTGGGGTGAGGACGCCGGGATCGTCTTCTCCGGCCACCCCCGATTTTCCGGCGACTGGAACTGCAAAATTGCAGTTTAGTCACTGTAGTTTTGAAAATGGTGAAGTTTAGTCCCTGTAGTTTGCAAAGTTTTCAAAAATAGGATTCCTGTTTATAAAATGTTTAAAAAATCATATTTTTTATTCCTTTTTTATTATAAAAAATCATTTTTAATTTCTGAAAATTCTAAAAAAATTAGTATTTTAATTCCGAAAATTATTTTTAATTCAAAAATAAATCTGAATTAATTAGTTAATTAATTTCAGTTAATTTTTAATTGATTAATTGGTCAATTAATTCGAAAATTAATTGATTAATTGATTTAATTAATTATTAATTGATTTTAATTAATTATTTAATTAAATTTAATTATTTAAAAATGATTTAAAAATTCCGAAAATAGTTTCGAGCTTTAAAATATTATTCTAAATTATTATCAAGGCTCGATAATTATTCTAAAATTATTTCGGAGCCAGAATTGGCCAACCGAACCCGTTTTAATTCCGAAAAATGTTTTAAAAATTATTTTAAATACCCGAAAGCCTATTTATAACCCGAGACTTCTTCATAAATGATTTGTCATTGATTATGTGATGTATTATGTGTTATATGTGACTTGTTGATTGACTATCGGTCTATACATTCGATGTTTACTTGATTACTGCATAAGTTTCAATCCGTTAATCGGATTTGGGTAAAACGAAGGGTAGATAGAAGTATATGTTGAATAGAATCCTATGAGTTGATGATTGATAGATGCTTATAATATGTGAGCAGAAGAGGCAAGATGTAGGAAAGGGAAGCATGTAGTTGAGGAGTAAGACGATTGTGATTGGAAGCGAGTGCTGTGTAGTAAGCTAACACCAGGCAAATGTTCTGAACTTTCTCGAGATATTGTAGTACTTGATAGTCTTGTTCTGAACTTTCTCGAGATATTGTAGTACTTGATAGTCTTGTTGATATTGCAAGTGCTTTAAAGCATTGAAACCCAACCCTGATTCCAGTTATTGTTCTTGAGCCATAAACCTTATTCTTTCTAGACCATTGATTGTTGTGTACCCAAACACGAATCTCAAGCATACGATACTACTCCACAATTACATGTAAACAAAATCCCAAACACTGAACTGAATTACTTGTATACTCAACCATTGTATCCTATGCTTTGAAAGCCCAAATCTTTGGAAACCCTGAAATGTTGATTCCTTTGTTATCTGATTCTTTCATCACCTTGTTGATCCACACAAGGGTTGAAACCCTTTTCATTGTTAAACACTCACTGTTGTTAATGATTCTGATTATTGCTTAATATTGTTTAATTTTGTTATTATGTTAGAATTGGATTGTTTTTATAAAATTATGGACCAGATTTGTGGTCAGACCATATAATGGTCAAGTTAGGCCAATGTGTGCCTTGGATCCAGTAGTTAGAGCAATGTTGTGTGCTTTGCTCGGGGTTAGTGCGTGACTGATCAGCAGCCTAACCTTGGTTTTTAAATTAAAAGTATAATATCCAATTCTAAATCATAATCCATTGTTCACTTGATATCATAACCATATTCACTTGATGATCATTATTCTCAGTTTTGTCATTATGACTTGCTGAGCTAGTTAGCTCATTTGTGCGATGTTGTTTATACTCTTTCCAGTTAAAAAGGAACCAGTTGGTAGCAAGGATCCCCAGTCCAGTGCGAGAGCTAGGGATTAGGGCTGTTAAACCTGAGCTAGTAGGCTTCTTTTGGAATAATGTAAATTTGTAAAAGTTTGTAATATGTTTAATATTCAGTTTGAGTTTGGAATAGTTGGGATTTGAACGGTTTGTAATATATTAGTGTGTTTGGCATGTGTGCATACTTTAACCTGTTGCGATCCGTGGTAGTTGGTAAGTAGGGTCACTGTATATATATTATTATTATCTTTATTATTGTTATAAGCAGGTTGTAAACCGTGCGTGTGTGGACCCCAAACTTCTGACCCGGGTTTGGAGGGCACCACAATTACTACTTCATTCAAAGTCATTGTTCTTAACCTTAGCATGCAATGGTGATGACAACTAATCAGATAACACGAAACTAGTAAACGCCAACTTTCGTTGTACGAATACCCTACTACCAGACATCCATAAAAGAGATAGAAGCTGAATAAACACCAAATAAGTTGAGATCCTATATTTCTATAGAATTTGACAACATAAAGGTTTAATGCACAAGTTATCTATCTTGATTACGTAGGGAAAGTAAGATGGTTAAAATTACATATGAATCATGCATAACAATTATACATGAATCCATGCTAGCATGGCAAGTTTTAAACCTCTATATTCACTTTCACTTTAATAGAGATTAACACGCTATCTTATATGTTCACGACGCACATAAAATGAATAAGCACAACCAATACTAGGATATCATACAATCACCACACACCAAGATATCGAAACAATTAACTATAGAAATCCATAAGTAAATCCATTAGAACCCTACGATAACCATTAGTTCATAACCGAACTCATCATCACCATGGGTTCCAATGAAAGCATGGTAAATAAAATAAGATAAATTAGGTCTGAAATAACTGAATAAAATATAGCAAATTACGTTAACAAGAGTATTAGGTTCAAAAAATAAAGAAAATAAGTGTAATAACCCCAATTTTTGGGAATTTTTGAAACCCTTATGAATAGTGTTTTTGCTGAATGAGAAAACTTTTCATGCCACGCTATGTAGGGGTTCTGTTATTGATCTTATGGGATATTATTAGTACTCTATGTGGTATATAAGTGTATGTAAAGATCGTCAGAATCCAATTCCGAACACTTTGATTTTTCCCGGAAATCCACAATATACGGAGAGAATTGAGTATAAGGTAACAGGATAAAAAGGATTTAAATTAAAGGATTATAAGAGAGGATCATAAAAGGAATATAATATATTGAGAAAGGTTAAGGGAACCTAAGTAATAAGATCCCGGGTATGATCCCTCAAACGATAAACGAGAACGAAAGATAAGCGAACCGTAAAACAAATAAGTGACCAAGAGACAAGCTTGTACAAGAAGCCAGGGATTGTGACATCATCAAACCACAAGGTGTGGACAAGTGGGAGCATAATGACATGTGCAAGGTGACACAAGCATGACATAGGGAAGGAGGAGGTGTGGTTGGTTTATAACCACACAAATAAAAGGTTAATTAAGTCATTAACCAAAAAACAACACAAAAATCAACCAACCAAGCAAATCATTTCATTTTCATCAAACAAAACACAAAAATATCATTCTTCCCAAGCTAGCTCTCGGCCCATTTCTTAAAATTTGAAGATCCAAGCTCCACCACTTATTATTTAGCAAGGTAATTATCCTAGCTTCTCCTAGTTAAGTTACATACTTCCTATAAGTTTAAGCTTCTAATTCCAAGCCAATCTTTTTCTATAAATCAAGGAAAAAGATGGTGAATAGTAACCTTCAAGAAATAACTTTAGTTTTCTTGGATTTTTATGAAAGATTAAGGTTATACAAGCAAGGATCAAGGTTCTTTTAGGCATTCAAAGCTCTTGGGTTGTGTTAGGAAGCTTCAAGGAGGTATAAACAACTTTCACCTTTAACTTATAGTTTGAACTTTGAGTTTTGATGAGTTTATGGATGGATTAATGTCTATATAGAAATATCCATGTATGTATAGCAAGATCCATGTATGTTAGATAGTTGGGTTGGATTTGTGGTGATTTTGGATATGAATCTTGGTTAATGGTTAATGAATCTTAAGTTATGGATTAGTAGATCATGTTTGTGGTTGAATAAGTTGGAAAACCTTGAGATTATGGACTGACTTTGCCTTGATATAAGTTGTGTTTGATGTATTGATGATGGTTGGGTGGTTTGTAGTGAATTGGTAAAGAATTGGAGTGGTATAAATATTGGTAATCGCGTAAACATAGCCGTCGTAATGTCCGATTTTCTTTGGACTGTTTTTGTGCATAGCATTAGGACCCGAGAACCCCCTGCTAGATTGTGACCACTGCCATGTTTAGATAGCTCATATTACGAGCTTCGTTTTGATATGTAGTTCGTTCGATTCCGATTTACGGTTTAGGAGAAACGACCGTTTCAAGTAACGGCGTTTCGCGAACGAAACTTTTTCCCTCGCCTTACTTTGAAATGTAGGTTAAAGACCAAAAAGGGTTAATTAATGCATGAAACATTTATGGTAAGTGTGTTAGGCAGTTGGTAAGTCATTCGCGAAGGAATCGCTTTAAAACTCGTAAAGGTTAAATTATTAAAAATGGCGGAGCCGAGGGTACCCGAGTGACTTAAGCAAACCAGTGAGCGCAAAACAAGCGTTAGAGTCTAAGTTAGTTAAAGTATAGGTTTACAAGTGATTTTGGTTTAATTCCAACGTACTTGTTGTTTATAGGTTATCAGACTCGTCCCGAGCCTTTCTCACCCCCAAGTCGCTCAGGCAAGTATTCTATCCGTTATACTGTTGTTGTGATGAATATATGTATTTGCATTATCTTGCGATAGATGCATGTTGGATAATTAGCAAATGATGCGATATATTGTAGCATGTGATATAGTATGTATGCATGCCTGTTTCATATTCTTGGAATATATATCTGTTGGTTCAGTTGATAATACCTATGCTAGAGGATAGCGGTATTTTGCATACACCCTTAGTATAGGGACCCAAAGGTGAAAATATTTTCTAAAACCGGGAGTCGAGGATCCCGAGTAGAGTTTATATGGATATGGATATATATATATATATATATATATATATATATATATTTATATATATATATATGGTTATAGTTTTTCCAAACTATTAATCGAATAAGGTTTATTCGATAACTTTAACTTTATTTTATTATTGAATATTATTTCGAATATTATTCGAAGGCGTATGACTCCTTTTATTTATTTATTTGAATATTATTTGAATATTCATTCGAGGGCTTATGACTCTTTTATATTATTTATTGAATATTATTTGAATATTCATTCGAAGGCTTATGACTCAGTTTATATTATTTATTGAATATTAATTGAATATTCATTTGAGGATCTATGACTCCGATTATTTGCTGAAATATATTCTTTATTTTATTAAAGAATAAGGTGTTAATAATCAAACTTATTTTCGATTATTCAAATAAAGATAATACTTTCATATAAGTATATCTTTGGTTATTTAATACTCGTTTCAAGTATAAATTTTAATACTTCTACTTCAATTATTTTTATAAAGACTATTCTTCATGGGAATATTATTTAATTAATAATATTCAGATATTTTCTAATATTCTGGGGACTGATTTACTTCATTAAATCAGCCTTACTCCAAACACTCTTTAAAGTGTTTTCGAGTCTTCAAAATGGTTTTTAAAAGTCAGAGCGGATCCCAAAACTCATTTTTATATTTAAGATCTTCCTTTTTAAAGGGGATTTAAATACCCGCTCAAAACCTGGGAAATCCGGCTCTGTGGTGTATTTTATATTCGCAACAAGGTTGCAGATTTGGTAAATGAATTGATTACTTGCCCAAAGTTCGGGAAGTAAGCCCCTCTCATTGAGTCGGCATAAGCGACAGGCCGAGGTACGGTCTATTATTGTGTAAGTGGCTCAGTGGGAGTCCATCAAATGCATAGGTGGCTGAGTGGCAGTCCAGCATAGGTCTTAATTATGACCAGGGTGATGACCAGTGGGGAATTCGTCCATCTACTAGTAGAAAAGGTTACTTATTGGTATCTTTGCCTGATCAGCGAGATATCGGGTTTATGCCAAAATTCTTTTCCTTTCCAAAATTCATTGGATGTTTCAAACTCTGTTCATACTTTGCATAACAGAGGTTCCAGGAAATGTTTAAAGGGATATATATATGTGGATATATATATCGGGGCTAAATAAAGTATCTCATAACTTTTTCATTCAATAATATTTCAAAGATTGAATCTATTCAAGTCTTATCTTGTGGTCTCATCAGTGGGATGAACTTTTGAAATTGATTATAACTTGAACGGTGGTAGTTCAAGTAGTATTTGGGAATGATATAAGTGTAGTGAAGTATTTGGTAACTTCATCCTTTAAACTTATATCTAATTAATAATTGTCTTATGAATGACAAAGATTTTCAGAAAAACGTTGAGACAAGGTTAGATATATGAGATCACCTTGCAACGATATTTTTATACACTGGGACTTTGTGTATATTATGCATGGAAGAGGACTTCCAATATTTTGAAAAGTATATATGTATATATATATACTGAATATTTTGCGACTTCATCGCATTAAGTTATCAACTTGGTTCATTTCTTTTGACCAAGACTTTCATGAGTATTATGAGTAGACTCATATACTGTAAATAATTATGCATATTATTTTGGTGGGCTTGCTGCTCACCCTTGCTTTCTTCTTTCATCACACAACATCAGATAGACAAGATGAACCGGACCAAGCTCCCGATTCGCAAGAGGTTAGAAAACGTTCGGCAGTCTTCTGGAAGCGTTGATGCTGCTGTAGCTGAGGTAGGAACTACCAATAGGCTAGGCTTTCAACTTTTGATGTACCAGACTTATGTATAATATGAATTGTAATAATGGCAAATAAAATGTAAATCTATTCAGAAAACCTTTTAAGGTGTATTGGCAGATAATTGTGGAATATAATTACTTGTGGTTATATTTTTTTGATGTTCATCTCTGAGACTATAACGGGTTGTGGTGTGTGTTAGTGTGGGGTCACAGCATAAGGTTATTTTTATTAAGTAAGTGAAGTGGTATTGTGGAATGAAAGACCGTGACGACTCGGATCCCCGACCCCGGATCTGGGGGTGTTACAGAAATGGTATCAGAGCTAAGCGTTATAAACCTCAGAGATGATGGGACGTTAAGATAATAAGTTAACTAAGATAATAAGAACTCTTGCCAAGTTCATAGTCGGGCTACCTAACGTAGCACTGACAGTTAAAACCCTTATGGGAACCCTTATAAATATCGTGATAGGAGCGTAGTTCGTTATCGTATATGGTAGCGGGACTCCGAACCCTGAGGTTGAGGAGCAACATCGCGATGATATTTTATTACTAATTGGAGATCGGATTGCGGATCCGATAGAGTGTCCTAATGCAGGACCGGATGATGTTGATAGTGAGGATGCAGCGGTTGATGATGTTGTCCTAGAAGGGATAGTTATTGAGGAGGATCCCATGGAGGATCCTGACAAGAATGAATAAAGGACCACTGAGGAATTGATGACCATGGTTAGGGAAACTACCAGAGGTAGGATTGGCCGGTCACTACCGGAGGTTCGTTCAAGTTGTAAAGATAGTAGCCCCTTTAACGCGGCTTACTCGTAAGACTGAGAAGTTCGAATGGACAGAGAAATACGAGAAAAGATTTTAACAACTGAAGCAAAGGTTGGTGGCGGCCCATATGTTGGCGTTGCCGGATGAAAAATGAGATTTTGTGATTTGTAAGTGACGCTTCGCATAAGGAATTAGGGTGCTTCTTATATAGCACAGCAAGATAATCGCGTCTGCGTCAAGACAATTAAGGAAGTATAAAATTCGATATCCCCACCCATGAGCTTGGGCTCGTGGCAATAGTTTTTCCCTAAAGATTGGAGGCACTACTTGTATGGAGAGAAGTGCAAGATTTACACAAACCATAGGAGCTCTAGTACATTTTTGCGTAGAAAGAGCTCAACATACGCCAGAGGAGGCGGTTAGAGCTAATCAAGGATTACGATTATGAGATTCTTTATCATTCGGGGGAAAGCCAATGTGGTGGCTGATGCCCTTAGTAAAAAGGAGAGACTCAAGATGATAATGTCTTTTGGGGAGTTTATAAGAGATTTTGAGAAAATGGAAATAGAAGTGAAGGTAACCGGAGCCGGTACCGAAAAGCTGTTTGAGATTGCAATACAGCCCGAATTATTGGAAAAGAAAATATTGTGCCAGTAAAAGTGATGAATGAAGGCAGAGAGCCAACAAATAGATATGAGATTAATACCGAGAAAGATGATAAAGGAATAATGAGGCATTCCTATAGAAATTGGGTTCCAAATGTTCAAGAGCCTAAAGATGAAATCTTAGATGAAAGCTAGTTTGAGGAATAAGATTTAGAGCAAACCCTGAACGTGATAATCAGGGAGGTCGCAATTAAGATATAAAGAACCCGGAAAATAATAAAGTGGAAAATGAAGATTTTAAATTAAAAGATGACTCCAAGTATGGGGAGTAGGAAGAAACATTTAGACTGAGGAAACAAAAGTCGAGCGAGATAAGGAGACCCAAGACGGTACTCCTATACGGAAATTCATGGACCTGTCTTAAAAGAACTTAGACTATTATCCCCAACCACCACCTTGAGGAAACAATGCGGTAGGAAATTCTTCATGACCTTTAAGTCGTTAAGCTCTCAGAGTTCCAAGGAACAGGTTGACCCAGTCGAGGCAATAGCCTGACTAAAGGAAATAGAGGAATCAGTTGAGATTCTAAATGATTGACGAATCACAAAAGACTATTTTTATCACTTACCCTCCTAAGAGAGAGGCCACCTGCTGGTGAAAGACCAAGAAAGGCACGGAGCCAGAGGATAGAATAAACTGATTTAAGTTCAGTCAATTGTTTTCGGGAAAGTAATTCCCAAGGTTATGGAGATAGTGTAAAAGCTTTGGAGCTAGAACAAAAGTGGATGAGTATGATGAATTATGAATCTAAGTTATAAAAGTTATCAAGATTCGTTCTGAGGACACGAATCCAGAATGACGGGATGTTTGAAATCAATGCTTATGTTGTGTTCGTTCATGAAATAATGATAAGAGAAAGGAAAATAAAAGGAAATTGAAGTGGAAAAGAATATAACAGCAATAGAGTTTGAGGAACGATAAGGGAGTTGGGTATGAGGAAACCCTAAGAACTCGTAGTAATAGAAATAGAAAAGTATGTGATCGTCAGGATAAGGGTGATTCACCATGAGTTAAATTGATGGTTGAAGGCATAAGAGTTATGTATATTTTATCCCCTTTAAGTTGGGAGGATTGAGGAAAACTTGAGATAGTTCGAAGGTTAAATATGAGACGCGGATAGACTGAGGAGACAAGGAAGTAAGAAATTAGGAAAATTGGATGAAGGAAGTAACCTTCAAGAATGTGAAGTGTAAGACCGGTGGCTTGATACCCAGGAAGGGAGACGCCAGGTATGAACGATATCCCAACATTGAGATGACTGTTGAGATAAACAACAAAAGTAAATAAGGAATTATTAAGAAGAAGTTCACGTTGAACACGACCAATATCTTCCAGAACATCCTTGTTATCGTTACCAAATTAGGCAAGACAAGCGGATGACCATTGTTATCTTTTGGAGGCCATATGGATTGACCTCAATTTGAATAAGGATGCTATTATGAAGTGAGGTATAGACTATCGAGATGGGGAATGTTGAATAAGATAATCTATCAAGGATATATGACTTGATTTATCCATGGAAGGATGCAGGTACCTTTTAAAGGTGGAATTAAGGATAGAACATCGGTAACTTAAAATGAATCCTAAGGGGAATGCATAAAGGTTGGCATTTCACCCTTAGTAGGGATAGTATGAGTTTGACAGTATGAATTGGGAAGGATTAAGGTATTAACAACCTTTAAGGATCAATGGAGAAATTTTTTCAGAAGTATATAGACTATGGTTCTAGTATTAGTAAATGGTATTTTGATATACCCTGTACCTAGGGAGTACCGAATGAAGAATTTAAGAATAACCTTAGAGGTTTTACAAGGAGAAAGGTAATATCCAAAATTCTCAAGAATAGAAATGATGATAAAGGAAATATGACGTAATTATGATG
Organism: Apium graveolens; assembly: GCF_009905375.1. Taxonomy (NCBI): domain Eukaryota; kingdom Viridiplantae; phylum Streptophyta; class Magnoliopsida; order Apiales; family Apiaceae; genus Apium; species Apium graveolens. The sequence goes on along the minus strand of NC_133648.1, from coordinate 139,205,323 downwards.
TTGCCAAGTGGGGCACGTGTTAAACCACGAGAAAGTATGGATCGAACCAGTAAAGGTTGAAATTGTCAGGGCAATTAGGGCCTAGGATAAAAGATGTTCTAAGTATGATTGAGAGTCAGTCGTGACAGTGATTAACCTCTAAAGATTGAGGCAATAACTTATGGAAAAATGGTGATATTTTTTTTTACTCATCAGATTTTAAGGAAAACATCTTCACATAAGCTGTGATTGAAATGAGGTAGAAAATTATTTGGAGGTGGTTAAAATGACATTGACTATAAGGAAATTGTACTATCAGGAAAGGCCAAAGAGGTGGCCGACACTTTAAAGGTAAGTGGATAATTATAGGCGCGTGTGCCAAAAGAATACAGTGATGATGGTTAAAAAAAAAAATGTGAAGGTTGAATTATGGTTTGGAAGATTGACATTCCTTCTGATGACTGTGCAATACCCAACCGTAATAGTAGTTGGTAAAGGTTTAATTCGTGTAATCGCCATGAACGGGCTATCTATCTTAGGAGGTCCTATCTTGGGATAAGCCAGGACCATGTTTCCAAAAGGACTAGACGAACCTTTGAGTAAGTCTTCTATTTAAGGCATATGATTTAGAATGGTATTAACATGCTATCGTTGCTTTGAGCGAAACTCTTCTGCAAATTTTATCTGCTTCATGTCAGGTATGTATGTCAGGATTAGGAGTGTTCTTCATGAATCAGAAATGGTGATTATGTTACCTCCTTAGAAGGATTTGATACGACATGTATGGACTCCGTATGGTTAGCTGTTAAGATTTTATGGAAAGTGAATGATGACAGTGGGTCAGTGGTGGACCATAGTAAGGCAGCAATGATTCTGCGAGTAGTGAGCTGATTACAACCGTGAGAGTTGTATTGGAATGGGTGTTGAGATTGAGTACCACTAATCGGGTCGTGGTAGTGTATAAGTTATCATTGATAGACTAATTAAGTAGAGTATCTACCTGGTGAATAATTATTCTTTCTTATCAATAGATAGTCGTATTATTATACGAGGAAGGTTGCGGTGCAAGCATAGAATTCTAGTAACGATGATGTCTAGAATGAGATCCCAGATTCGATTTTCGATGTCGAGGGAGTTTCAAAGGTAATTGTGTATAAGCTCGAGGAAGAGCATGGGTCCATAGAATGATGGACGGGATAGCGAAAATATTTAGGCACGTGAAATGCGATGCTATAATACTTGATGCGGATATAAATACATATATATTTTGTTCTTCTATGACAAACCTCTATAGTTCAGAGGTAGATTCCAAGCCAGATATTTTATGGCAATAAAATTTTTATGAATATACAATTCTCTTCAATTCGTTCTTTTCTCTTCTTTTCATTTCATGTAATCTGAGAAGGACAACCCTTCCAGAAGGGGAGGTATTGCCGAATGACTATCTATCTGTGTGATAGAAGCCTAGTAGGATACCATCTATTGTTTAATTGCTTGTCAAGTACTAAAGGCTGGCCACCTTCTGTACTAACTATGCAATAGGACAAGTGTTCGTGATCATAGTGATCTCTCAACAAATTCCTTTACTTCTATTTGATTGATCAAATTCCGGAAAATAGAAACAACTGAAAAAGGAGTAATGAAGTGGTGGTAGTATGCGGAATGGGAACACATTCGTGATACTAAGGTTGACGTGGTTATTAAAAGGTTATAGAACGCTAACGAGCAAAAGTATAACCAGTATAATATTAGGAACGAAAGGTGATAGCGATTACGAACTGGAAAAGAATGGGTATTGAGAAGCAAGAGCTCTAATGATTGGAAGCTATGATGAGAGTCTGTGTAATAGACTTGAAAGAATTTGGAATGATCACTTAATTCGGATTGAGTTATCTTACGACAATAGATCATATGTCATTATCGAGATGTCGCCTTATGAGATCCTTGAAGGAAGACAATGTCGATCTCCCTTATGTTAGGATGAAGTTGTAGAGCGCAAGATGCTCGGACCCGCAGTAGTCTAAAGGACCAAGGGTATGATAGATCTAATCAGAGGACGGCTGGTAGTAGCCCAAGATAGACATGATAAGTATGTTGATTTGACACGAAAGGACAAAGAGTATGAAATAGGGGACCTATAATGTTATAGGTATCCCTTGGAAGGGATTGATGAGGTTCGGAAAGGAAGGAAAGCTAAGTCTACAATTTGTTGGACCCTTGGATATATTAAGACGTTTGGGAAGTTAGCATATGAGCTAGCCCTAACCCCGAACATGTAGCAGGTCGTAACGTGTTTCACGTATCAATGTTAAGGAAGTGTAATTTAGATGCCAGATAAATAGAGGCATATGAGCGCATAGATATGCAACCCGACGTAACCTATATGGAGCAACCAGGAAGGGTTATAGAGTGAAAAAGAACAAGTGCTTAGGAGAAGGATTATTAAACTAGGCAGAGTTTGGTGGTAGGACCACAATGTGGAAAAATTTACTTAAGAGTTAGAAGGTGCAATGCTAGGAAGGTATCCCTATTCATTTTCAATCTGATTCCGGGACGGAATCCTTTTAAGGAGGGGAGACTGTAATAACCCCAATTTTTGGGAATTTTTGAAACCCTTATGAATAGTGTTTTTGCTGAATGAGAAAACTTTTCATGCCACGCTATGTAGGGGTTCTGTTATTGATCTTATGGGATATTATTAGTACTCTATGTGGTATATAAGTGTATGTAAAGATCGTCAGAATCCAATTCCGAACACTTTGATTTTTCCCGGAAATCCACAATATACGGAGAGAATTGAGTATAAGGTAACAGGATAAAAAGGATTTAAATTAAAGGATTATAAGAGAGGATCATAAAAGGAATATAATATATTGAGAAAGGTTAAGGGAACCTAAGTAATAAGATCCCGGGTATGATCCCTCAAACGATAAACGAGAACGAAAGATAAGCGAACCGTAAAACAAATAAGTGACCAAGAGACAAGCTTGTACAAGAAGCCAGGGATTGTGACATCATCAAACCACAAGGTGTGGACAAGTGGGAGCATAATGACATGTGCAAGGTGACACAAGCATGACATAGGGAAGGAGGAGGTGTGGTTGGTTTATAACCACACAAATAAAAGGTTAATTAAGTCATTAACCAAAAAACAACACAAAAATCAACCAACCAAGCAAATCATTTCATTTTCATCAAACAAAACACAAAAATATCATTCTTCCCAAGCTAGCTCTCGGCCCATTTCTTAAAATTTGAAGATCCAAGCTCCACCACTTATTATTTAGCAAGGTAATTATCCTAGCTTCTCCTAGTTAAGTTACATACTTCCTATAAGTTTAAGCTTCTAATTCCAAGCCAATCTTTTTCTATAAATCAAGGAAAAAGATGGTGAATAGTAACCTTCAAGAAATAACTTTAGTTTTCTTGGATTTTTATGAAAGATTAAGGTTATACAAGCAAGGATCAAGGTTCTTTTAGGCATTCAAAGCTCTTGGGTTGTGTTAGGAAGCTTCAAGGAGGTATAAACAACTTTCACCTTTAACTTATAGTTTGAACTTTGAGTTTTGATGAGTTTATGGATGGATTAATGTCTATATAGAAATATCCATGTATGTATAGCAAGATCCATGTATGTTAGATAGTTGGGTTGGATTTGTGGTGATTTTGGATATGAATCTTGGTTAATGGTTAATGAATCTTAAGTTATGGATTAGTAGATCATGTTTGTGGTTGAATAAGTTGGAAAACCTTGAGATTATGGACTGACTTTGCCTTGATATAAGTTGTGTTTGATGTATTGATGATGGTTGGGTGGTTTGTAGTGAATTGGTAAAGAATTGGAGTGGTATAAATATTGGTAATCGCGTAAACATAGCCGTCGTAATGTCCGATTTTCTTTGGACTGTTTTTGTGCATAGCATTAGGACCCGAGAACCCCCTGCTAGATTGTGACCACTGCCATGTTTAGATAGCTCATATTACGAGCTTCGTTTTGATATGTAGTTCGTTCGATTCCGATTTACGGTTTAGGAGAAACGACCGTTTCAAGTAACGGCGTTTCGCGAACGAAACTTTTTCCCTCGCCTTACTTTGAAATGTAGGTTAAAGACCAAAAAGGGTTAATTAATGCATGAAACATTTATGGTAAGTGTGTTAGGCAGTTGGTAAGTCATTCGCGAAGGAATCGCTTTAAAACTCGTAAAGGTTAAATTATTAAAAATGGCGGAGCCGAGGGTACCCGAGTGACTTAAGCAAACCAGTGAGCGCAAAACAAGCGTTAGAGTCTAAGTTAGTTAAAGTATAGGTTTACAAGTGATTTTGGTTTAATTCCAACGTACTTGTTGTTTATAGGTTATCAGACTCGTCCCGAGCCTTTCTCACCCCCAAGTCGCTCAGGCAAGTATTCTATCCGTTATACTGTTGTTGTGATGAATATATGTATTTGCATTATCTTGCGATAGATGCATGTTGGATAATTAGCAAATGATGCGATATATTGTAGCATGTGATATAGTATGTATGCATGCCTGTTTCATATTCTTGGAATATATATCTGTTGGTTCAGTTGATAATACCTATGCTAGAGGATAGCGGTATTTTGCATACACCCTTAGTATAGGGACCCAAAGGTGAAAATATTTTCTAAAACCGGGAGTCGAGGATCCCGAGTAGAGTTTATATGGATATGGATATATATATATATATATATATTTATATATATATATATGGTTATAGTTTTTCCAAACTATTAATCGAATAAGGTTTATTCGATAACTTTAACTTTATTTTATTATTGAATATTATTTCGAATATTATTCGAAGGCGTATGACTCCTTTTATTTATTTATTTGAATATTATTTGAATATTCATTCGAGGGCTTATGACTCTTTTATATTATTTATTGAATATTATTTGAATATTCATTCGAAGGCTTATGACTCAGTTTATATTATTTATTGAATATTAATTGAATATTCATTTGAGGATCTATGACTCCGATTATTTGCTGAAATATATTCTTTATTTTATTAAAGAATAAGGTGTTAATAATCAAACTTATTTTCGATTATTCAAATAAAGATAATACTTTCATATAAGTATATCTTTGGTTATTTAATACTCGTTTCAAGTATAAATTTTAATACTTCTACTTCAATTATTTTTATAAAGACTATTCTTCATGGGAATATTATTTAATTAATAATATTCAGATATTTTCTAATATTCTGGGGACTGATTTACTTCATTAAATCAGCCTTACTCCAAACACTCTTTAAAGTGTTTTCGAGTCTTCAAAATGGTTTTTAAAAGTCAGAGCGGATCCCAAAACTCATTTTTATATTTAAGATCTTCCTTTTTAAAGGGGATTTAAATACCCGCTCAAAACCTGGGAAATCCGGCTCTGTGGTGTATTTTATATTCGCAACAAGGTTGCAGATTTGGTAAATGAATTGATTACTTGCCCAAAGTTCGGGAAGTAAGCCCCTCTCATTGAGTCGGCATAAGCGACAGGCCGAGGTACGGTCTATTATTGTGTAAGTGGCTCAGTGGGAGTCCATCAAATGCATAGGTGGCTGAGTGGCAGTCCAGCATAGGTCTTAATTATGACCAGGGTGATGACCAGTGGGGAATTCGTCCATCTACTAGTAGAAAAGGTTACTTATTGGTATCTTTGCCTGATCAGCGAGATATCGGGTTTATGCCAAAATTCTTTTCCTTTCCAAAATTCATTGGATGTTTCAAACTCTGTTCATACTTTGCATAACAGAGGTTCCAGGAAATGTTTAAAGGGATATATATATGTGGATATATATATATCGGGGCTAAATAAAGTATCTCATAACTTTTTCATTCAATAATATTTCAAAGATTGAATCTATTCAAGTCTTATCTTGTGGTCTCATCAGTGGGATGAACTTTTGAAATTGATTATAACTTGAACGGTGGTAGTTCAAGTAGTATTTGGGAATGATATAAGTGTAGTGAAGTATTTGGTAACTTCATCCTTTAAACTTATATCTAATTAATAATTGTCTTATGAATGACAAAGATTTTCAGAAAAACGTTGAGACAAGGTTAGATATATGAGATCACCTTGCAACGATATTTTTATACACTGGGACTTTGTGTATATTATGCATGGAAGAGGACTTCCAATATTTTGAAAAGTATATATGTATATATATACTGAATATTTTGCGACTTCATCGCATTAAGTTATCAACTTGGTTCATTTCTTTTGACCAAGACTTTCATGAGTATTATGAGTAGACTCATATACTGTAAATAATTATGCATATTATTTTGGTGGGCTTGCTGCTCACCCTTGCTTTCTTCTTTCATCACACAACATCAGATAGACAAGATGAACCGGACCAAGCTCCCGATTCGCAAGAGGTTAGAAAACGTTCGGCAGTCTTCTGGAAGCGTTGATGCTGCTGTAGCTGAGGTAGGAACTACCAATAGGCTAGGCTTTCAACTTTTGATGTACCAGACTTATGTATAATATGAATTGTAATAATGGCAAATAAAATGTAAATCTATTCAGAAAACCTTTTAAGGTGTATTGGCAGATAATTGTGGAATATAATTACTTGTGGTTATATTTTTTTGATGTTCATCTCTGAGACTATAACGGGTTGTGGTGTGTGTTAGTGTGGGGTCACAGCATAAGGTTATTTTTATTAAGTAAGTGAAGTGGTATTGTGGAATGAAAGACCGTGACAACTCGGATCCCCGACCCCGGATCTGGGGGTGTTACAGAAATGGTATCAGAGCTAAGCGTTATAAACCTCAGAGATGATGGGACGTTAAGATAATAAGTTAACTAAGATAATAAGAACTCTTGCCAAGTTCATAGTCGGGCTACCTAACGTAGCACTGACAGTTAAAACCCTTATGGGAACCCTTATAAATATCGTGATAGGAGCGTAGTTCGTTATCGTATATGGTAGCGGGACTCCGAACCCTGAGGTTGAGGAGCAACATCGCGATGATATTTTATTACTAATTGGAGATCGGATTGCGGATCCGATAGAGTGTCCTAATGCAGGACCGGATGATGTTGATAGTGAGGATGCAGCGGTTGATGATGTTGTCCTAGAAGGGATAGTTATTGAGGAGGATCCCATGGAGGATCCTGACAAGAATGAATAAAGGACCACTGAGGAATTGATGACCATGGTTAGGGAAACTACCAGAGGTAGGATTGGCCGGTCACTACCGGAGGTTCGTTCAAGTTGTAAAGATAGTAGCCCCTTTAACGCGGCTTACTCGTAAGACTGAGAAGTTCGAATGGACAGAGAAATACGAGAAAAGATTTTAACAACTGAAGCAAAGGTTGGTGGCGGCCCATATGTTGGCGTTGCCGGATGAAAAATGAGATTTTGTGATTTGTAAGTGACGCTTCGCATAAGGAATTAGGGTGCTTCTTATATAGCACAGCAAGATAATCGCGTCTGCGTCAAGACAATTAAGGAAGTATAAAATTCGATATCCCCACCCATGAGCTTGGGCTCGTGGCAATAGTTTTTCCCTAAAGATTGGAGGCACTACTTGTATGGAGAGAAGTGCAAGATTTACACAAACCATAGGAGCTCTAGTACATTTTTGCGTAGAAAGAGCTCAACATACGCCAGAGGAGGCGGTTAGAGCTAATCAAGGATTACGATTATGAGATTCTTTATCATTCGGGGGAAAGCCAATGTGGTGGCTGATGCCCTTAGTAAAAAGGAGAGACTCAAGATGATAATGTCTTTTGGGGAGTTTATAAGAGATTTTGAGAAAATGGAAATAGAAGTGAAGGTAACCGGAGCCGGTACCGAAAAGCTGTTTGAGATTGCAATACAGCCCGAATTATTGGAAAAGAAAATATTGTGCCAGTAAAAGTGATGAATGAAGGCAGAGAGCCAACAAATAGATATGAGATTAATACCGAGAAAGATGATAAAGGAATAATGAGGCATTCCTATAGAAATTGGGTTCCAAATGTTCAAGAGCCTAAAGATGAAATCTTAGATGAAAGCTAGTTTGAGGAATAAGATTTAGAGCAAACCCTGAACGTGATAATCAGGGAGGTCGCAATTAAGATATAAAGAACCCGGAAAATAATAAAGTGGAAAATGAAGATTTTAAATTAAAAGATGACTCCAAGTATGGGGAGTAGGAAGAAACATTTAGACTGAGGAAACAAAAGTCGAGCGAGATAAGGAGACCCAAGACGGTACTCCTATACGGAAATTCATGGACCTGTCTTAAAAGAACTTAGACTATTATCCCCAACCACCACCTTGAGGAAACAATGCGGTAGGAAATTCTTCATGACCTTTAAGTCGTTAAGCTCTCAGAGTTCCAAGGAACAGGTTGACCCAGTCGAGGCAATAGCCTGACTAAAGGAAATAGAGGAATCAGTTGAGATTCTAAATGATTGACGAATCACAAAAGACTATTTTTATCACTTACCCTCCTAAGAGAGAGGCCACCTGCTGGTGAAAGACCAAGAAAGGCACGGAGCCAGAGGATAGAATAAACTGATTTAAGTTCAGTCAATTGTTTTCGGGAAAGTAATTCCCAAGGTTATGGAGATAGTGTAAAAGCTTTGGAGCTAGAACAAAAGTGGATGAGTATGATGAATTATGAATCTAAGTTATAAAAGTTATCAAGATTCGTTCTGAGGACACGAATCCAGAATGACGGGATGTTTGAAATCAATGCTTATGTTGTGTTCGTTCATGAAATAATGATAAGAGAAAGGAAAATAAAAGGAAATTGAAGTGGAAAAGAATATAACAGCAATAGAGTTTGAGGAACGATAAGGGAGTTGGGTATGAGGAAACCCTAAGAACTCGTAGTAATAGAAATAGAAAAGTATGTGATCGTCAGGATAAGGGTGATTCACCATGAGTTAAATTGATGGTTGAAGGCATAAGAGTTATGTATATTTTATCCCCTTTAAGTTGGGAGGATTGAGGAAAACTTGAGATAGTTCGAAGGTTAAATATGAGACGCGGATAGACTGAGGAGACAAGGAAGTAAGAAATTAGGAAAATTGGATGAAGGAAGTAACCTTCAAGAATGTGAAGTGTAAGACCGGTGGCTTGATACCCAGGAAGGGAGACGCCAGGTATGAACGATATCCCAACATTGAGATGACTGTTGAGATAAACAACAAAAGTAAATAAGGAATTATTAAGAAGAAGTTCACGTTGAACACGACCAATATCTTCCAGAACATCCTTGTTATCGTTACCAAATTAGGCAAGACAAGCGGATGACCATTGTTATCTTTTGGAGGCCATATGGATTGACCTCAATTTGAATAAGGATGCTATTATGAAGTGAGGTATAGACTATCGAGATGGGGAATGTTGAATAAGATAATCTATCAAGGATATATGACTTGATTTATCCATGGAAGGATGCAGGTACCTTTTAAAGGTGGAATTAAGGATAGAACATCGGTAACTTAAAATGAATCCTAAGGGGAATGCATAAAGGTTGGCATTTCACCCTTAGTAGGGATAGTATGAGTTTGACAGTATGAATTGGGAAGGATTAAGGTATTAACAACCTTTAAGGATCAATGGAGAAATTTTTTCAGAAGTATATAGACTATGGTTCTAGTATTAGTAAATGGTATTTTGATATACCCTGTACCTAGGGAGTACCGAATGAAGAATTTAAGAATAACCTTAGAGGTTTTACAAGGAGAAAGGTAATATCCAAAATTCTCAAGAATAGAAATGATGATAAAGGAAATATGACGTAATTATGATGTTGCCAAGTGGGGCACGTGTTAAACCACGAGAAAGTATGGATCGAACCAGTAAAGGTTGAAATTGTCAGGGCAATTAGGGCCTAGGATAAAAGATGTTCTAAGTATGATTGAGAGTCAGTCGTGACAGTGATTAACCTCTAAAGATTGAGGCAATAACTTATGGAAAAATGGTGATATTTTTTTTTACTCATCAGATTTTAAGGAAAACATCTTCACATAAGCTGTGATTGAAATGAGGTAGAAAATTATTTGGAGGTGGTTAAAATGACATTGACTATAAGGAAATTGTACTATCAGGAAAGGCCAAAGAGGTGGCCGACACTTTAAAGGTAAGTGGATAATTATAGGCGCGTGTGCCAAAAGAATACAGTGATGATGGTTAAAAAAAAAAATGTGAAGGTTGAATTATGGTTTGGAAGATTGACATTCCTTCTGATGACTGTGCAATACCCAACCGTAATAGTAGTTGGTAAAGGTTTAATTCGTGTAATCGCCATGAACGGGCTATCTATCTTAGGAGGTCCTATCTTGGGATAAGCCAGGACCATGTTTCCAAAAGGACTAGACGAACCTTTGAGTAAGTCTTCTATTTAAGGCATATGATTTAGAATGGTATTAACATGCTATCGTTGCTTTGAGCGAAACTCTTCTGCAAATTTTATCTGCTTCATGTCAGGTATGTATGTCAGGATTAGGAGTGTTCTTCATGAATCAGAAATGGTGATTATGTTACCTCCTTAGAAGGATTTGATACGACATGTATGGACTCCGTATGGTTAGCTGTTAAGATTTTATGGAAAGTGAATGATGACAGTGGGTCAGTGGTGGACCATAGTAAGGCAGCAATGATTCTGCGAGTAGTGAGCTGATTACAACCGTGAGAGTTGTATTGGAATGGGTGTTGAGATTGAGTACCACTAATCGGGTCGTGGTAGTGTATAAGTTATCATTGATAGACTAATTAAGTAGAGTATCTACCTGGTGAATAATTATTCTTTCTTATCAATAGATAGTCGTATTATTATACGAGGAAGGTTGCGGTGCAAGCATAGAATTCTAGTAACGATGATGTCTAGAATGAGATCCCAGATTCGATTTTCGATGTCGAGGGAGTTTCAAAGGTAATTGTGTATAAGCTCGAGGAAGAGCATGGGTCCATAGAATGATGGACGGGATAGCGAAAATATTTAGGCACGTGAAATGCGATGCTATAATACTTGATGCGGATATAAATACATATATATTTTGTTCTTCTATGACAAACCTCTATAGTTCAGAGGTAGATTCCAAGCCAGATATTTTATGGCAATAAAATTTTTATGAATATACAATTCTCTTCAATTCGTTCTTTTCTCTTCTTTTCATTTCATGTAATCTGAGAAGGACAACCCTTCCAGAAGGGGAGGTATTGCCGAATGACTATCTATCTGTGTGATAGAAGCCTAGTAGGATACCATCTATTGTTTAATTGCTTGTCAAGTACTAAAGGCTGGCCACCTTCTGTACTAACTATGCAATAGGACAAGTGTTCGTGATCATAGTGATCTCTCAACAAATTCCTTTACTTCTATTTGATTGATCAAATTCCGGAAAATAGAAACAACTGAAAAAGGAGTAATGAAGTGGTGGTAGTATGCGGAATGGGAACACATTCGTGATACTAAGGTTGACGTGGTTATTAAAAGGTTATAGAACGCTAACGAGCAAAAGTATAACCAGTATAATATTAGGAACGAAAGGTGATAGCGATTACGAACTGGAAAAGAATGGGTATTGAGAAGCAAGAGCTCTAATGATTGGAAGCTATGATGAGAGTCTGTGTAATAGACTTGAAAGAATTTGGAATGATCACTTAATTCGGATTGAGTTATCTTACGACAATAGATCATATGTCATTATCGAGATGTCGCCTTATGAGATCCTTGAAGGAAGACAATGTCGATCTCCCTTATGTTAGGATGAAGTTGTAGAGCGCAAGATGCTCGGACCCGCAGTAGTCTAAAGGACCAAGGGTATGATAGATCTAATCAGAGGACGGCTGGTAGTAGCCCAAGATAGACATGATAAGTATGTTGATTTGACACGAAAGGACAAAGAGTATGAAATAGGGGACCTATAATGTTATAGGTATCCCTTGGAAGGGATTGATGAGGTTCGGAAAGGAAGGAAAGCTAAGTCTACAATTTGTTGGACCCTTGGATATATTAAGACGTTTGGGAAGTTAGCATATGAGCTAGCCCTAACCCCGAACATGTAGCAGGTCGTAACGTGTTTCACGTATCAATGTTAAGGAAGTGTAATTTAGATGCCAGATAAATAGAGGCATATGAGCGCATAGATATGCAACCCGACGTAACCTATATGGAGCAACCAGGAAGGGTTATAGAGTGAAAAAGAACAAGTGCTTAGGAGAAGGATTATTAAACTAGGCAGAGTTTGGTGGTAGGACCACAATGTGGAAAAATTTACTTAAGAGTTAGAAGGTGCAATGCTAGGAAGGTATCCCTATTCATTTTCAATCTGATTCCGGGACGGAATCCTTTTAAGGAGGGGAGACTGTAATAACCCCAATTTTTGGGAATTTTTGAAACCCTTATGAATAGTGTTTTTGCTGAATGAGAAAACTTTTCATGCCACGCTATGTAGGGGTTCTGTTATTGATCTTATGGGATATTATTAGTACTCTATGTGGTATATAAGTGTATGTAAAGATCGTCAGAATCCAATTCCGAACACTTTGATTTTTCCCGGAAATCCACAATATACGGAGAGAATTGAGTATAAGGTAACAGGATAAAAAGGATTTAAATTAAAGGATTATAAGAGAGGATCATAAAAGGAATATAATATATTGAGAAAGGTTAAGGGAACCTAAGTAATAAGATCCCGGGTATGATCCCTCAAACGATAAACGAGAACGAAAGATAAGCGAACCGTAAAACAAATAAGTGACCAAGAGACAAGCTTGTACAAGAAGCCAGGGATTGTGACATCATCAAACCACAAGGTGTGGACAAGTGGGAGCATAATGACATGTGCAAGGTGACACAAGCATGACATAGGGAAGGAGGAGGTGTGGTTGGTTTATAACCACACAAATAAAAGGTTAATTAAGTCATTAACCAAAAAACAACACAAAAATCAACCAACCAAGCAAATCATTTCATTTTCATCAAACAAAACACAAAAATATCATTCTTCCCAAGCTAGCTCTCGGCCCATTTCTTAAAATTTGAAGATCCAAGCTCCACCACTTATTATTTAGCAAGGTAATTATCCTAGCTTCTCCTAGTTAAGTTACATACTTCCTATAAGTTTAAGCTTCTAATTCCAAGCCAATCTTTTTCTATAAATCAAGGAAAAAGATGGTGAATAGTAACCTTCAAGAAATAACTTTAGTTTTCTTGGATTTTTATGAAAGATTAAGGTTATACAAGCAAGGATCAAGGTTCTTTTAGGCATTCAAAGCTCTTGGGTTGTGTTAGGAAGCTTCAAGGAGGTATAAACAACTTTCACCTTTAACTTATAGTTTGAACTTTGAGTTTTGATGAGTTTATGGATGGATTAATGTCTATATAGAAATATCCATGTATGTATAGCAAGATCCATGTATGTTAGATAGTTGGGTTGGATTTGTGGTGATTTTGGATATGAATCTTGGTTAATGGTTAATGAATCTTAAGTTATGGATTAGTAGATCATGTTTGTGGTTGAATAAGTTGGAAAACCTTGAGATTATGGACTGACTTTGCCTTGATATAAGTTGTGTTTGATGTATTGATGATGGTTGGGTGGTTTGTAGTGAATTGGTAAAGAATTGGAGTGGTATAAATATTGGTAATCGCGTAAACATAGCCGTCGTAATGTCCGATTTTCTTTGGACTGTTTTTGTGCATAGCATTAGGACCCGAGAACCCCCTGCTAGATTGTGACCACTGCCATGTTTAGATAGCTCATATTACGAGCTTCGTTTTGATATGTAGTTCGTTCGATTCCGATTTACGGTTTAGGAGAAACGACCGTTTCAAGTAACGGCGTTTCGCGAACGAAACTTTTTCCCTCGCCTTACTTTGAAATGTAGGTTAAAGACCAAAAAGGGTTAATTAATGCATGAAACACCTTTGGGTCCCTATACTCGTAAAGGTTAAATTATTAAAAATGGCGGAGCCGAGGGTACCCGAGTGACTTAAGCAAACCAGTGAGCGCAAAACAAGCGTTAGAGTCTAAGTTAGTTAAGGTATAGGTTTACAAGTGATTTTGGTTTAATTCCAACGTACTTGTTGTTTATAGGTTATCAGACTCGTCCCGAGCCTTTCTCACCCCCAAGTCGCTCAGGCAAGTATTCTATCCGTTATACTGTTGTTGTGATGAATATATGTATTTGCATTATCTTGCGATAGATGCATGTTGGATAATTAGCAAATGATGCGATATATTGTAGCATGTGATATAGTATGTATGCATGCCTGTTTCATATTCTTGGAATATATATCTGTTGGTTCAGTTGATAATACCTATGCTAGAGGATAGCGGTATTTTGCATACACCCTTAGTATAGGGACCCAAAGGTGAAAATATTTTCTAAAACCGGGAGTCGAGGATCCCGAGTAGAGTTTATATGGATATGGATATATATATATATATATATATATATTTATATATATATATATGGTTATAGTTTTTCCAAACTATTAATCGAATAAGGTTTATTCGATAACTTTAACTTTATTTTATTATTGAATATTATTTCGAATATTATTCGAAGGCGTATGACTCCTTTTATTTATTTATTTGAATATTATTTGAATATTCATTCGAGGGCTTATGACTCTTTTATATTATTTATTGAATATTATTTGAATATTCATTCGAAGGCTTATGACTCAGTTTATATTATTTATTGAATATTAATTGAATATTCATTTGAGGATCTATGACTCCGATTATTTGCTGAAATATATTCTTTATTTTATTAAAGAATAAGGTGTTAATAATCAAACTTATTTTCGATTATTCAAATAAAGATAATACTTTCATATAAGTATATCTTTGGTTATTTAATACTCGTTTCAAGTATAAATTTTAATACTTCTACTTCAATTATTTTTATAAAGACTATTCTTCATGGGAATATTATTTAATTAATAATATTCAGATATTTTCTAATATTCTGGGGACTGATTTACTTCATTAAATCAGCCTTACTCCAAACACTCTTTAAAGTGTTTTCGAGTCTTCAAAATGGTTTTTAAAAGTCAGAGCGGATCCCAAAACTCATTTTTATATTTAAGATCTTCCTTTTTAAAGGGGATTTAAATACCCGCTCAAAACCTGGGAAATCCGGCTCTGTGGTGTATTTTATATTCGCAACAAGGTTGCAGATTTGGTAAATGAATTGATTACTTGCCCAAAGTTCGGGAAGTAAGCCCCTCTCATTGAGTCGGCATAAGCGACAGGCCGAGGTACGGTCTATTATTGTGTAAGTGGCTCAGTGGGAGTCCATCAAATGCATAGGTGGCTGAGTGGCAGTCCAGCATAGGTCTTAATTATGACCAGGGTGATGACCAGTGGGGAATTCGTCCATCTACTAGTAGAAAAGGTTACTTATTGGTATCTTTGCCTGATCAGCGAGATATCGGGTTTATGCCAAAATTCTTTTCCTTTCCAAAATTCATTGGATGTTTCAAACTCTGTTCATACTTTGCATAACAGAGGTTCCAGGAAATGTTTAAAGGGATATATATATGTGGATATATATATCGGGGCTAAATAAAGTATCTCATAACTTTTTCATTCAATAATATTTCAAAGATTGAATCTATTCAAGTCTTATCTTGTGGTCTCATCAGTGGGATGAACTTTTGAAATTGATTATAACTTGAACGGTGGTAGTTCAAGTAGTATTTGGGAATGATATAAGTGTAGTGAAGTATTTGGTAACTTCATCCTTTAAACTTATATCTAATTAATAATTGTCTTATGAATGACAAAGATTTTCAGAAAAACGTTGAGACAAGGTTAGATATATGAGATCACCTTGCAACGATATTTTTATACACTGGGACTTTGTGTATATTATGCATGGAAGAGGACTTCCAATATTTTGAAAAGTATATATGTATATATATATACTGAATATTTTGCGACTTCATCGCATTAAGTTATCAACTTGGTTCATTTCTTTTGACCAAGACTTTCATGAGTATTATGAGTAGACTCATATACTGTAAATAATTATGCATATTATTTTGGTGGGCTTGCTGCTCACCCTTGCTTTCTTCTTTCATCACACAACATCAGATAGACAAGATGAACCGGACCAAGCTCCCGATTCGCAAGAGGTTAGAAAACGTTCGGCAGTCTTCTGGAAGCGTTGATGCTGCTGTAGCTGAGGTAGGAACTACCAATAGGCTAGGCTTTCAACTTTTGATGTACCAGACTTATGTATAATATGAATTGTAATAATGGCAAATAAAATGTAAATCTATTCAGAAAACCTTTTAAGGTGTATTGGCAGATAATTGTGGAATATAATTACTTGTGGTTATATTTTTTTGATGTTCATCTCTGAGACTATAACGGGTTGTGGTGTGTGTTAGTGTGGGGTCACAGCATAAGGTTATTTTTATTAAGTAAGTGAAGTGGTATTGTGGAATGAAAGACCGTGACGACTCGGATCCCCGACCCCGGATCTGGGGGTGTTACAATAAGCATCCAAGATTACAACTTAAGCAAAGAATCTCAAGTAAAAACAAGATCATCTTCTACTTTTTTGAATTGTGCTATTAGGTCTTCTTGTTGTTATCTCCTTACTCTTCGTTATGAAATACGTCTTATTTAGGAGTTATATAGGCTTCAGAATCGAGCTAGGCTTCAAAATCTCAAAATCAGAGAAGAATCAGGATTCTGGAAAACGACCCAGCGCGGCCACCCTCAAGTACAGTGCGGCCGCTCTGAGTATGGCACGGCCACTCCCAAGTGTAGCGCGGTCGCCCTGACCTTCTGGAAAAACTTGATTTTTCTTCTTTTCTTGACTGCAATTGATGGCTTCTTCCGCGCAATCAACCGAGGCTCCATCCTAACCCTCTTCTAAAATAAAAATAATTTAAAACCATTCTTGCTTCCAATTATGCCCTGAAATGCAAAACACTATAAAAACACATCAAAAACACAAACAACTTGAGTACAAAACACCAATTCGAGCCTTTACGAAGCGTTCTAAGTGGACATAAATACCACTTAATAGTGGCACTCTATTTATACATGTAAAGAGTATCACATTTTATATTTTAATTATTATGAACTGAAACCCTCTTTAAATAAAGCAAAAACTGACTCTGCATGTGTAAATAGTGATAATAATAATGTTAACATAAACTCTGCTATGAGCTCTTCTACTGAATATGTTAACAAACTTAAGAGGCCAAAGGATCCAAGAAAGTCTGGATCCTTAAAAACACTAATTGATTTATATGTTGATTACAGGGTAACAGAGTAAATTCTCTAGTCTTGGATAGTGGATGTTCAGAACACATGACTGGTTATAAATCCCTGTTATCAGAGTTTAAGGAGAAGGTTGGCCCAAATGTTTCTTATGGAGATGACAACTTAGGAAATATCTTGGGATATGGAAAAATCAAACTTGGGAATATCATCATAGAAAATATAGCTCTGGTTGCAGGACTCAAGCATAATTTGATCAGTATGAGTCAGATCTATGACAGAGGTTACAATGTGAATTTCTATGAAGAACATTGTGCAATTATCAGTAAGTCTGATGGAAATATTGCGATGACTGGTGTAATACATGGAAATTATATGAAGTCATGGTCTCCATAAATAATAATGGATCATAAGTTTGTCTACTAAGTAGAGCATCTGTGGAAGACAGCTCGAACTGGCATGAAAGACTTTTTCATCTCAATTTCAACAACATCAATGAATTTGTGAGAAAAGATCTTGTAAGAGGATTTCCTAATGCAGTATTTACTCATGATAGCTTATATGACTCTTCCCGGAACGAAAAGCAAAGGATAACATCTTTCAAGAGTAAGACTGAATCCTCTATTCTTGAACCATATCATCTACTTCATATCGATCTCTTTGGTCCAGTCAATGTAATGTCAATTACCAAGAAGAGGTATGCACTTGTAATTGTTGATAAATACACAAGATAAAAATGGGTATATTTTATGCACACCAAGGATGAATCTCCATCCATCCTACTTGCTCTTGTGAAATAACTAAAAAAGGATCAACATACAAAGTGATGATCATTAGAAGTGATAATGGAATTGAATTCAAGAACAATACTATGAAAGAGTTCTGCAAATATAAGGGGATAAAAAAAGAATTTTTTGCCCCTGGAACTCCACAACAAAATGAAGTTGTTGAAAGAAAAAATAGAACTATCATAGAAGCTGCAAGAACCATGCTAGAGGAAGCAATACTGCCTACCTACTTCTGGGCTGAGTCTGTGCAAACTGCTTGCTTCACATAAAATGTAACATTGATCAACAATCATGGAAAAACACCATTCGAGATGGTGAAGGGAAAGAAGCCAAATTTGAAATACTTTCATATTTTTTGCTGCAAGTGTTTTGTTCTCAAAATTGATCCAAAACAGCTTACTAAATTTGATCTAAAAGCTGATGAAGGCATTTTTGTTGGCTATCCATTGTCAACAAAAGCTTTCAGATTGTATAATTTGAGAATAAAGACATTCATGGAGTCTATACATGTATCTTTTGGTGACAAGAAAATCACAGGTCTAGAAGATGCAGATGACCATGATGAGTTGAGATTTGAAAATGAAGTACCATATGATGAACAGTTAAATCCTAATATACTGACAAATCCTAATACAGAAAATCCTGATATCACTCAAAACTCTAATGATCCACATGTAAGTGGAAATTCTGCAAATATTGAATCACATGTTGAGGGGGAGCAATATGATTCACATCAAGAGTCTTCTATAAGTGATTCAACTCGAGGAACATCATTAAATAATTCATTAGACTCTAATTCCTTAAATATTGATGGATCAAATACTGATAGCACTGGAAATACTGATTCAAGGGGAGCATCAGGAGATGATAGTGGTACAAGTCAAAGAGATACTAGAAAGTTCATGGATCAAGGGGAGGTTTTGCTTCAAGGAGTCAACTCCCATCTGCAATAAAATGGTCTAAGTCATACACACCTGACATAATTATTGGAAATCCTGATAGTGGTGTAAGAACCAGAAAAGCCACTCAAAATGAATGTCTCTACCATTCTTTTCTATCCCAAACGGAACCAATAAAAGTGGAAGAAGCTCTTCAAGATGTTGACTGGTTACAATAATGCAAGAAGAACTTAATGAATTTGAAAGGAACAAAGTATGGACTCTTGTGCCAAGACCAAAGAACAGATCAGTCGTCGGTACAAAGTAGGTGTTCATAAACAAAACTGATAGTGAGGGAATCATAACAAGAAATAAAGCAAGACTGGTTGCAAAGGGCTATTATCAGCAAGAAGGCATTGATTTTAATCAGACTTTTGCTCCAATTGCACGACTTGTGGAAATCAGAATTTTTCTAGCCTATGTTGCTCACATGAAGTTTAAAGTGTTCCAAATGGATGTGAAAAATGCTTAATAGAATGGTAAACTTGAAGAGGAAGTTTATGTTGAACAGCCTCCAAGGTTCATTGATCTAAAATATCCAGATCATGTCTATAAACTGGATAAACACTCTATAGACTAAAACAAGCTCCAAGGGTCTGGTATGAAACACTTTCTCTGTTTTTATTAGAAAGTGGTTTCACAAGAGGTAGAATTAACAAAACTTTATTTTATAAATACCATGGTAAACTCTGTAAGAGGTTTGTAAAGTTAATGCAGTCAAGATATCAAATGAGTATGATGGGAGAATTGAGTTACTTTCTGGGTTAACAAGTAAAACAGACGGAAGAAGGAATCTTCATAAATCAATCCAAATACACCAGGAATTTGCTCAAAAGATTTGAAATGCAAGATAATTCAACTACAAAAAATCCAATGGCTACTGCAACCAAGTTATATTTAAATACTGGTTCATCAGTAGATATAACTAACTACAGAGGTATGATTGGCTCACTCATATATTTGACTGCTAGTAGACCTGATATCAAGTATGATATTGGTCTCTATGCAAGGTTCCAAGCTGATCTAAGGGAACCATATCGGTTAGCTATGTAAAGAATTTTGAAGTATCTCAAAGGCACCATGAATCTTGGATTATGGTATCCTAGAGATTCAGACTTTAAGCTTATTGGATACTCAGATGCTGATTTCTTGATGGCATGTTGGTTTCTAGGTTTAGCAAAAAACAAAAGTCAATTTCCACATCAACTACAAAAGCTGAATATATTATTGCAGGAAGATGTTGTGCTCAAATTCTATGGATGAAGAATCAGTTACTGGATTATGGGTTAGAGTATTCTAAAATTCCTATATATTGTGAATATCAAAGTGCTATTGCAATGACAGGAAATCTAGTACAACATTCAATGACTAAACACATTAGTATTAGGTACCATTTCATAAGGGAGCATGTGATGGAAGGTACAGTGGAATTGAACTTTGTTTCAACAGATCAGCAATTAGAAGATATATTCACCAAGCCTCTCTGTGAAGCTATCTTTACAAGATTGGTGAATGAATTGGTAATGAAATCAGGACATATCTCAAACTCCGATAATTTGGAATAACTATTGATAATTAGAGTGTGGTATCTTATTATTATTAATATGTATCAATACTTGTTAAATACTTATTATAGTGTTAAACTATGATGCCATGAAAGAATGTAATTAGTATCTATCAATCCCAGCCAGTAACTGTATGTTAAACTTTGATTATCTGTATAAACTCTGATATTGGTCAAACTTGTGTAATTGATAAATCTTGCTAGTAGTTGATTATAAGTTCTGATATTGGTCAAACTTGTGTTGACTGATAAATCCTGATAGTAGTTGATTAAATATTGATGTTGGTCAAACTCTGATTGACCATTATATTCTGATGATAATTTTTGAATTTATTCAAATATTGTTTTAATTAGGTTTTTAATTAAAGAAGTAAAGTAATATGCAAGTGGGTAATTTTTGCATGATTAAAGTTGTTTACTGATGGCGTGAAGATATGAAAAATGTTTGAGTATTCACAAGACATTATTCTGGGAAATCATGCGCGCAGTAACTGTCTTTATTTTACGTTTACATGATTGTTTTTACAATCAATAGCAGACTGCCATGTGTCCCAGTAAATTGAAACATTTCTGAGTTAGTGGAGTGATGTGTTAAACAAAATCAGTTTTTGATTTCAAATTAACACTTTATCTAATCTCTGTTATCTTCTTCTCTGCTAATTCTTTCTCTCTCTCACCCGTAAATTCTGAAACCCTGATCTCTTTTTGAAATTTTTCCTTGCAAATTCGTGATGACTTCACCAGCTACTTTTAAACCTTTCAGTTATGGAGGTGCCAATTTTGTTACAAACAGTTACTCGGTTATACTAGACAACAACAGTGTCAATGTTGATTTTCATATATTTCAGGACTTTTTGAGATCCAGTGAGATTGAATTTGCTCCCACATCTCCATCGACATTCTCAGGTGACCAGGTACTAGCCATCTGGTGATCTAGTGTTTATGATGATGGAGATGCCAATGGGAATCCAAATCTAGTATTTGAGTTTGACAACAAGACAAAGGTTGTAACTTCTCAAACTATAAGGGATGCATTATAGTTGGTTGATCATAACTTCTACACTATTTTTGTGGGAGATGCTGAAATGAGGAGGTTTTTTACAGAGATAGGCTATGACAAGGATTTGAAGAACCTTGGTCAGTTGAAGAGGAATGGGCTCAGGAAGGAATGGAGTTTCTTTTTCGATTGCATCACAAAGGCCTTCAACAACAAATCTTCCAACTTTGATGCTCTTCCCATTATGACACAACAGATAGGGTAATCTCTAATTCATGGTACAAATTATGATTTTGGTAGAGTAGTTTTATCATTTATAGGTGATAGATTAACTTCTGATAGGAATACTATATATTATGCTAGATTATGTCAGTTAATTTTCAACATTTGTTTTCCTGATATCCCTATCCCCATTAATCAAACTGTGTCAGTATTTAAGCTTACCAAAAGGGCTTTTTCTAATCTCATCTCACAAGATGAAAAGAGAGAGGATTTAGTTCCTTTGAGGTTGTTAGTAGTTGATAGGAACTTGCTCATTGCAAGGCTCCATGTGACTTATGGTTTGCCTAATAAGTAGAATGCTAAGCTGCAGAAAATCACCATTGAGAACCCCCCTGTAGCTCACCTCAACACAACAACTCAAACACAAACACAAACAAAAACACAAACCACCTCAGGTGATTCTCAAAAGACACCAATTATAAAGAGAAAGAAACTGAAGTTGGCTGCCAGGGTTGAGGCTCCAATTGAGAAACCCCAGAAAGGTAGGAAATCAGTCGCTATAAGTACTGATGTAGCCAAATCAAAAGCTGATGCAACGCAAGTTCCTCAATCTTCTAAACCTTAAGAATATGTCAGGAGGAAGCTTGTGCTTGCAGGATTAGAATCATATTATGATGAGGATAATGCCACCTTATCTTCAAAATTTCCAAGCTTAAATCCGGATTCTTCTCCAAGACCAGTTGTTCTATCAACTGATGAGGGAACAACTACTGATGTTGTTCAAAGTGCTAGAAGTACTGATAAAACTGGTACAAGCCCAAGGCCAAAGAAAAGGAAGCTAGCCAAAGCCTACTATGCTCAGAACTTGATCAAGATAAAGAAAGAAATTGCTGAGGAGACACAGAGTGCATCTACTCCAATAAATCCTAAAATTCTGACAAATGCTGATGCACCCATAAAACTGTCTGATTCTCCAATGAAGCAACCAAGGAAAAGAGTAATAGAGATTACTCATGAGCAAGTAGAGAAAAGTGTCAAGAGGCTATAGAGGGAAGGTCTTTTTTCCTGGATCAAGCACGTAAGAACTTGTATCTCAAAGGGATATAGAAGCAAATACTGATCCAATCACACAAGAACCTGCACTTCAAAGTAGTGTAGGAGATATTGAAGTAATTGAGCCTCTTGCTGCAAAGTCCATTCAACAATGGCATGATGCAGAAACTGCAAGGATATCGGCTGAAGTTTCAAGAGTTAAAGACATTTTTCATTCTATTAAGAAGCACACTTCAAAGCAAAGAGCTGGTTTTCAACATGGAAAAACCCAGGAGTTTGAAATTTAATCTAAGGAGAGGAGTACACAAGAACCTGAATGTCAAAGTCATCCAGCAACTCCTGAATCTACAGCCCCACAAGAACCATTGCATCAAAGTTACAATAAAGGCTTAATTCCTAATGTTGTGATATTGGTGATAGATACTTAAGGCAGAATTCATACATCACCACCATCTACTGATATCTTATTAGTACCACCACTGGATGTCTTCAAAGAAGCTGAGTCTTCAGAATCACAAGGTATAAATACTTATTTCACTTTATCAGCATTTATTTTAATACTAGTTTTTTTTTATCAGCATTTATCTATCATGTTATAAATCCTGTTGGTATGATTATATTTTTGGACCTTTATTTAAGGACTACCTCTAGTTGCATGATCATAGACAACCTTTCTTTAGTCACCTCTTATTTCTGTAGGACAAATTTATCTGAGCCTTTTCTATGAGTTGTATGAAATGATTTAGAGTAAAAACAGAGATGGAGGATCCTTCCTGGCAAAAGAAGAGGTAGATGAGAGTTAGGATTTAGTGATCCTTTTGAGGAAACTCTAACTACTAAAAGTTATGAGCTGTGTGGTGTGAAGAGTTGTGAGACTACTTTAAAAGAATATAGAGATTACGTGTTTCTTGTTATATTTTGCAGGTGCACAGAGTACAAAAGAAACAGTTGCTGAACAACAGTCTGTAGACCCTCAGTTAAACTCTGATATACCAAGTGCTGATAATCTCCTTACAGGTCTAAGTACTGATAGTTTCCTATAGTCCACTCACTCTATCAATCCATCACCTATTACTCTTCCTGTTGTTGCTGAAGATATAGAAGCACAACATTCCATTCCAGAAGATCCATTCATTGTAGGGTCACCACAGCACTCCACATGTGGAGTTAAATTCCGATGACATGGCAATTTTTAAGGCAGCTGGATCACATATAACACCAATATTTGATTATATCTTAAATGATGAAGCTGGAGTTGAAGTTCAGCAGATAATTCCAGAACCAGTTGCTGATAAAGGATCTGTTCATGAGATAGAATATAATGATGGTGAAGAAATTGAAAATTCAAATCTTAATGTTATTATAGATCCTGAGTAGAATCTAGATGAACTATTCTTCCCTGAAGAAATGCCCACCCATGTAAGGCAACAGAAGTTGAAGGAGAGAAATGACAAAGACAAGCAGGAATTCTTTGATGAGGTCTGGAATGCAAAATGGAAGGATGGTGAATATCCTATATCCAAGATCAGTGATGTCAATCATCTCTAAACAACTGAAAAGACCATTCCAAATCCTGATGTGTTACATCATTTCAAAGCTTCTACTCTTTTGGTCAGATCTTTACATACTGCTTAAGAATCTACCACTTCTCAAATCAATCAACTCAAAGATTCTTTTATTTCTACAAATCTAACTACAAATAAGCAAATTCAGATTCAGGTTGCACCTATTGTTGACAGACAATCTCAAACTGAAGCCAATCAGGCTAAATTGGAGGCAAATCTGAAACAGATGTATGAGCAACTTACCGAGGTACAAAATTCAATGGAGCTAATTCTTTTCCTTTTGCTTGGTGATGATGCCAAAACGGGGGAGAAAGTTACTAAATCTAAATACAAACAGCTAACAATGAAATATGTTGATGATGAAAATCCTGATGGAAGTCGAAAAAGAAGGAATTTATAAGGAGAAGGAGGTGAAGAGCTAGTTGGGACTAGTGGTTCATCAAAGGTCACTAGGTCTCAATCTAGACAAGGTGGAGGAAGTAAGAAGAGTTAAAGGAGAATTTAATCAAGAGAACTGACTGTGACTACTACTACAACTCAACAACCTCTGAAAGTCACAAATGCTGATGATGACTAAGGAATTCTGGAGATAGAAGCTGGTGCAGAAGCAAGTCAGTATTTACAGACTCTGAAAGTTAAAGTTAAGAAGACAACTCTTTTCTAAAAAGACCCAAAGATTCAAGCATTTGATTCTGAGTTGAGTAGAGGAATCTTTGAGAAAGAAAATCTTGGAGTTGATCTTGAACAACTTAGGCAATTGGAGGAAGAATTTAAATCCATGAAGACGGAAAATACTGATGCTACTATCTATCAATTACCTTATGAAGATTATCCATTAAACAGACGATCCAAAGAGATAGTCATAAGGGAGGTGAGTCAAGCAGATGCTGAAAGGCCTCTTAGGTCCCAAGCTAATTTAAATGCTGACATGACACATAAGGGGAAAGAGAAGATAAGAGAGAAGTCCAAGCGAAAGCCTAAAGCAAAAGTTGTTAAGAGGAAGTCAGTATCTAAGGCATCTAAACCTCAAATACTGATAGATCTGGTCTATACAGTAGGTCAAGCTTTTGATACTGAAGAAAGAGATGAAGAAGAAGTCAATCAAGCTCAGAAAAGAAGAAAGATTCATGGAGCCAATTGGGATGAAAAAATGAAATTAACCTCTGACAATGCTCAAGTTAATGAGGAGACAAATGCTGATGTTCAACCAATTACAACCTCTGATACTACTCAAGTTATTGATACTTTAAACCCAATTCAAGCTGACACAACAAATCCTAATTCTGACAACATAAACTCTGATGTGTCAAAGCTTACTTCTGAAGAGAAAATGAAGTTGTTATGGGGAAGCAAGAAGCCTGCACCTAGAAGAGATTCCTCTAAAATATTAAAGAACATTTACTGTGGGAGTTCTCATGCTAGAAAACCTGGAATTACAAGTGGTCTGGGTAGGTTAAGTGTTGATCCATTTATAGCTGATGCTTTGATTCTAAGGAAGCATGGAAATCTGATAGAAATTGGAGATAATGTGATGCTTGAAGAGTTGCAGAAGATTATATCAGTATAAATTGTTATTGATCATGTTGGAGAAAAGATGATATATTTTCTGGAGTCTGGGAAGAAGTTGAGGTTGACACGAGAACAGATGAAAGATAAATCATGACAGGAGTTGGAATTTGTTGCTACAATTCTCAAAGTACACAACTCTGTAACTTCCAGATTGTCTACATTTTTAAAGAACCCAATACAGTTGAAGCAGAGAGGATTGACTTACAAGTCAAACTACATTCCAAAGTACATTGATGAAATAAAATATATTGTTGATATGCCTATTGGAGGAGGTAAAGTGATTATGTCTCTGGAAAGGGAAGTTTTTACTTTTAATCCTGATGGAAAGACAATTAGATTTCTGGAACTCGATGATCTATCACTTGGAAATTCAAAGCTACATGACCTCAGGGCAGCCATCTACCAAAATGATAAATCTACTGATGAGCTAAAAGATATTAATGAGAGGATGCTATGGTACTTGGATGTTATGGAAGACAATCTATTGACAAAGTTCCTTGAAGAAGCTGAAGACTATGTTAGAGTTTAGAATTGAAGATAAAGTCTGATAATCACTGATTGTAAGATTATATATATTTGATTTTTGCATTTAGATATTTTTTGACATCATCAATTAGAACTAGTACATAATTACATAATGCACAAGTTTGGGGACATTGTTAAGAGAATTGATGATATCAGTATATAAACTATCTGAATTTATTATCAGTATTTGATATCAGGATTTACCGAAGGTGACGTCATCAGTACTTGTCTATCAGTATTTTATGATCAGCATTTGATGATCAGTACTTATCATATTAGTAGACATCAAAGAAGGAAAGAGATTACAAAATTCAAGGCGGTGAAAGACTTTACTTAACAGAACAATCATACATAGATATGTATTAGGTTTCCTTATTGTAATAGAATAGGATTCCTTATTGATTGTGTAATTGTGCACTATATAAGCACATATTAGGTTTACACTATAGGTGTTACGAATGATATATCTCTCAGATAACCTAGAAGCTCTTGAGGATAATTGTTCATCCGTTAAGAGAGTACTTTTGTAATAGTTTTTATCTGATTAATATAAAACTATTGATTCTGTTGAGTTTTATCGAATTGATTGCATAAACTGTATTCACTCCCCTCTACAGTTGTATTACAGACCTAACAATATATGTGTCAAATCTAAACTTCTTCATCTTTCATGGTAGTAATAATTAACGATATAAGAATAAACAAAAACTTTGCAAAGTATATGGAAGGAAGATGACTTATTCATCAATTTTGCTGCTAATCTTTATTTAAATATCTATTATGCACATCGCTGGGGACTTTTCTCCCATTATACATCGTCACCTTGCTACTTAATCACGATCATTTAGTACCACGAAAGCATTATCAACCTGTCAGATTAAAAGAAGAGCTTGTGCACAAAGGGGCACATACTTAACCGCCTATACTTCATGTCCAACCCATCCGCCTGTAGATCATTTCCCCCATTCAACTTTCCTAAAATTGTAGGTTGCTAGTTCGTAAAGGACACTCCATTCTCTATGGAAGATAAGTCTAAGCTCCAACAACATAGTGTATCTTTTATTATTTCTTCTCAGGGTGCCAGCATGAATGTAAATTACTGGTTCCTGGTAAAGTATTATTTTTTTCTTTCATATATAACTTAATCTTATATATATTTACATAGTCGTGGGGATTTCATTAAAGAGAAGTACTCGCCAGCTGATTGTTTCTGCTCCGCTAGCTGTTTCTACTCCGCTGGCTTCATCTGGACCACAACAGGAATGTTGTTGTGACCATAGAAAACTCCAACAAGCAGTAGCTGATGAGAATTTACTATCGATTGTACACCAAACGGGGGAGAATGGAGAATGCCCTACGAAGAGAAGCCGGATACTTTCATATTGCGGTCGCAGCTGCTGCCGTGGCCGCAGCTGCTGCAACCAATTTTAAAGGATTAGTTGTGCTGGTATTAGATTGTGTGGCTGGAGGGCATATGGTTAACATTCCAAAAAACCTTATTATGTATTGACACAGTGCAGAAAGGTCGCTTGTTTTCACTCTTTTTGTATAGCATGTTAACGATCTTAACAGCTGTCTTAACGTTTGTACACGTTATGCACAAATTTTATAAGTCCGCATGCACATTCTGCAGTTTTCATAGTTGAGGTACACAAGTTGCACCAATGACAAACTTGAGGTACACAAGTTGCATTTAACTTATATATTAATACACATATATGTTCATAGTTTTTTTAAAAAAAATATTATTATAGCGATTTTATAGTTTTTTGGGAATAAAAATACAATGTCTCTATTATGTTATAACCTTAACAAAAGTAATATTTTAGAGAGTTTATTACTTAATCGATAAATTATAAGAGTTATTTGAAAAAGACAATAGTACTTATTAGATATAATTTTATTAATCATTTTATGTATGTTTTAAAATAATAATTATTATGTTTAGTTAAAAGTTAAAAGTTAATTATGTTTATACTTAATCTAATATTAATTAAATTTATACCGTTTTATATTATTTTATTTTAGCCCGAGACCCATTACTATGACCAAATTCAACTAAATAAATTTAGTTTAATTTAATTTTTTTATGTCTGGATCAATACGATAATTTTGTTTTACTCCGGCTAATTAATATATATGATTTTGTTTTAGTTGATTGAATTTTATTTTAATTATCTTGGATGACTAGTATATATTATTATGTTTATCCTAGTTCAATACAATAGTATAAAGTTTTAGCCGAATTAGTAGAATTTAATATTTTGTCTTAACCCGTGATACGTTATATCAACTAAATTCAACTAATTAGACTAATATAGAACTAAATATGAATTAGAATTTAAAATTGGTAGAATAAGTTCACTTTAATATCAATTAATAATAATATAGAGTTGGATATTAAATAAAATTTAAATTGATAGAGTAAGTTGGCTCCAATATCAATTAAAATTGTAATTGATGGATCGACTAACTGACCAATTAGAATAATTAATTAATGATAATTAAGTAATTTCACAACTACCAATCACCTGCTACTAAATTTTTAATGATTTATAATATCTATATATTCTTAAAGTGTACTCTTTAATTTACCCATTTTCTAAATGGGTAAAAGAAATTACCCATAACCCATATTAAGTATAAAATCACTAGATCCATGGATATATCCACAAAATTTACTCAATGGGTAAATAAATTTATCCATGACCCATATTAAGTATAAAATCTATATATCCATGGATATATCCATATAAGTTTATCCATATTTTTACCCATCGACACACTAAACATGGAAATTTTTTGAATTTTAAAATTTAAAAATCTTATCTAAGGAAAGATTTGTATGATTTTCTCACATCTGTTACAACACTAATTCAATGTTAATTATTGGTTTCCTTATTCTCTCTCATTATTTGCAAGCATGACCTAATCTTAATGACTACTCCTTAATTTACCCAATGGGTAAAAAAATTTACCCATGACCCATTTTACATATAAAAGTAGAGATCCATGGATTATCCACCAATAACCCATTTACTAACCAAGTGTGCACACTACTCTACTTATTCCAGATCCACTATTTAAGCAATTAATCAAGCAATTTACTAATATCATGCCAAATTCAAAATTCATGATTTCAAATTTATGAGCATTTACAAATCGTCCTAAATTGGATCATAATTTCAAATGCATAATACCATTAGTTTTATATTCTCATTTTTCTCTCTTTCTTCTTGAAATCTCACTCTTCTCTAATTATTTTTGCAGGTTATGTGTTCTGTGAATCTTAATCAGCTTTCATTTGTGCAATATAACAGGTTCATAAATCTATACCAACACTCGCATATCATGTATTTGATTCACAAATATACTTATATTTATTAGACTATTCTCAAATGATCTAATTTAATCCTCTCTTTTTTTTCCAGAATGATGAATCTTAAATAAAGAAAAATCACGTAAATTACTTTATTTTAGGAGTACACACGGTTCGTAGTCCAGGTGTTTGATTAAATTACTTTAGGATTTTGTTAACTATTTGTACGTGTTTTAATGTATATTAGTATTTTATATTTGTTGTTTACCAGTGACTTTGTTTTATATTTGTAGATTTATATTTTCTAAAATTATCTTAATGTACAATTCATTGCTCAACTCAATTTTACACGTAACTATTGTATTATAGTGTCCAGGAAGATAATATAATTTTTTCATCGCCTACTTTAGTTTGAACGAATTGTTGGTTAGTATATCTAAACTGTTCCTCCATTTTTATGCGTTAATTAGTGAGTCTCATCTTATGAATTTAGTTAATTTATATTTTTTCTACAACCAGTTCATTTGATGGGTTGGTTTCGTATGTAAAGTTTTGAGGATAATAGCTCAAGATTTTTGTCTGTTGTTATGTCTATTTTTTGTAAAACTATTCTATCTATTACCTATTTTGGTTTGATATAATGTTGCATTGAGTTTGTTTAACAGAATTAGCCACCATGGCAAGGATTGAGTCTACAACTATTCTTGATCATGAAAGATTTAACGAATTAGGTATAATTGTTTCTTAGATTTGATTTCAAGATTTTGGGTTTGTGTTTGCACTCACTTATATGGATTGTGGTCACTTCTTCTAAAACGGAACGATAAAGTCTGAGAAAAAAGAATAGGAAATATAAATGTATCATTCTTTCTTTGTAATGGAGATTACATTTCCTGTGTATGTTGGATATCTCCAACAATTCATACATACTCTAAGTTTTTGTGATTACTCTTTATTGATCATTTGTTGACCTTCAGTAACTTCAGTGATGAGGTGTATTGACTTTTAACCTCTTTACTTTATTAACTCTGGTCCTTGCTAGATGCAAGCATATATTAAATTCTCAGATTTTTAGACTTGGCGTATAGATATTTATATTTGGTTTGCGATATTGGATGGAGCAGAAATACATATTTTTATATCTTATTTACTTTCCTGCGTGCAGTTTCAGAGTTAGTGAATACCAATATATAATAAAAAAAAGATTATATCTCCATGTTGCATTTCATAGCCATATATTAATTGTGTTAATCTTTACTTATTGCGTATTTATCTATGCATGACTTAAATGATACGTTGTTGGTTTATTACTTGCTAATATTTACCAACGGCTCCAAGTGTGATTCACATGTGTATTTTGCTAAATCAGACAGTATTAAGAAGTCATGTAATGTATTTGTAATGTAAATATCGATTAATCTTCTTTTCTTTCCAAATAATGAGATGTTAGGGAGTCAACGAGACGCTTCTGTGTGAAGTTTAATTCCATGTTTATATTCATTACAAGGGTACGTTGCCGGTACCCCTTGACAATTGATAGTTATGCCTCTGCTCACAGCTTAATTATGTACTTATGCGTTTTGAACATGCATAGGCAATTGCAAGTTTTGAGGAAATCTTTAATAGGTTTTGAAATTCTGTATACTATAGTTAATGTTTAAGATTATATTATGTTCGCCTATCTGTTTCATCCTTTTACTTACAGGATTTGTCATTGTAAAGAAGAAGCTAGGCAAGAGAAAAGCTTCTGATAAGTTTGAGGAAGATTCAGCTAGTTGGGAGACGAATGTGAAATTTTAAAATATAACATTCTGGAATCACGGTCTTTCATCACAAGACGATGCTTTCTTGTGTTTCTTTCATTGGCTTAATGTTGCCAAAGCGGTATGTTTCCATCTGATCAGATTTGCACAAATAGTTTGTAAATTCATGTAGTGAGATAATGTAACTGCCCATAATATATTGTTATACAAAATTGAAGTGTCTTATTGCAATGAATTTTAAGTATGTGTATCACTTTTTAGCAGATGTGGTAATTGAAATGTGGCTTTACTATTTCCACCCACGTGGTATTCAGAATGTGACTTTACTATTCAGAATAATATGTGTATTACTTTGCTAAGCTAAGTAAGACTCTTTTCTATTTTCCTATTCTGTTTCTTTTCTAAATTATAAATATTTTGAAATGCAGGACTTCTTAGGGGAAGCCTTGGTTTGAAATTGAGGTTCGATTTTTTTAGTTGAGAAGATGGTACATAAAAGTTTAAACCTTCTAATTTGTCTCATCCAAATTGAGCTATAATTATTAGAAAATACAAATTTAACATATTTGATTCCAGGATGAACACTGTGTGCAGACATTACTTGCTTTGAGCAATGATTGGAGTTATATTGGATATTATACTGATTGAGAGAGTATATTAGTGAAAATATCTTATATCTATTATCTCTTTGAAATTCATTTGAATTCATGATAAGTGAACTCTTAAAAGAATCAAAGTGCATGTGTTACTTAGTGTTTTACTAAGAAAGTACTTTTTATTATGTTATATTAATAAAGTATTTTTTTCTTCCTGTACAACTTCTTTCTTTATTTTTATGCAGGTAATATTTTAAGTTCCTCTTCTCAGCACTTCTTTAATTCCTGGCTAAATGAGTGATCTTCAAGGTGAACTTAGCACTACACTTAATGCAACCAACTGAGCAAAGATGAAAATAAAAGGCAGATATGCACTTGAAGGTTATTCTCTCAGTCTCAGGAGGCAATCAGTTTATTTAAGTCAGTTTTACTATTTTTTGAATGAATAGTTTAATAATTTAGGTTGTATTGCATTTGTAATGGGTTCACTTATGATCATTTTATATAAAAGTAACATAATTATTATCATAATTTTATCTGTTAGTATTTATTTTGGATACTACCCCTTAGGACTGTGACATGTGTTCTTGACGATGTCATTGGAATCAGTTGGAAATAGGTGTGTTTTTATGTTAATATAGCAATGATTACCCCTCAAGACTTTTACATGGTGTTTTTTATGGTGCCACTGTATTTTAGTTTTCAGATACGTGCATTTTATATTAATTTAACAATGATTTATTCTCTAAAATTTATCTTGACAATCTCATTTGCTCTTCTATTTTGGTTCAGTCTATATCTCCAAATCAGTAGTTTCTCTCTTTTCTTGAGGGAGGATCAGGTGACTTCTTAGACTTTGGATAAAGGCATTGAGTCAATAAATGATGTTTTATCAAGTCTTTCTCTAACTTTTTAAGGTATAAAAGTTGATTTTAATATAGTGCTTTGCTTACGGTTGTAAAGGTGGACATCACTTCAAGAAATGGGGTAAGTTCAATTACCAAAAGACTGTATTAGAAGTTGTCATATGCTGACTCGGCTGAATTGTTGGCTTTTAGACTTTTGGAGTGGAAGAAATGTTACTTCTATGAGGCATACTGGTGGAAAATATTTTCTAAGAAAAGAAGGATTCAACTTCTGCATTAGCTACACAAGTATAACTTATAGGCAAGGTAAAAATATAGTGTGCATATGAGATATGTCAAACCGTTAAATTAGTCTGATTTCCCATCTAGATCAAACCTTTTCTATTTTGTATCTATGTTATTAAAATAAGTGTTTTTGTGTTTCAGGATATACTACTTGACATAAAATTAATTGCTCCTAATTATTTCTATTGAAAGATGTACATACCTTTTGTAATAATAAGAGTTAATCAAATTATAATTAGTTTAGTATAGGAATCAGGTAATTTGGTAGAGCTTGGTAGTAATCAGAGCGTTATCTACATTCTCCGATTAAAGTTCAATTAGCTATAAGTCCAGGTGCATTTGGTTCATGTCATATTGAAGGAGCTTTCCTAGAAGTAATTTTTGGTTTGACATTTAAAACACTGTCAGAGTCGCTAATAAACAAGAAATGTGAATACATCATAGTGTTAAAGGTGTTGGACAAGGCAAGCTATTCTTTGTCAAGATTTAAACAGAAAATAATTGTAGTTGTATCACAAGTTTTAGCCAATAAAGTAAACATTAGTTACGAGCTGCAAGCAAAACCTGAGATCTGAAGGGAAACAAAAAATACATTTATTAGCTCATTTGGTTAATGCTTATAAGGATATGAATTCGGAGATAATTACTTTGACGATCTACACAGGGAGATGTATGTCTCTGTTGTTGTATCAAGTATCCCATGTTCTAAAAGATTACAGAATTTCATTTTTGGGATATGTTGAACTTCATGTTTGAATGAACATTATTGTTTTTACTGTTTTGCTTAACACTTTTTATAAAAGCTGGTCAAGACTTATACATAATTTTAAGGTGATTTTGTGGAAAGATTCATCTTTTAGTTGTTCGCTACAAGGTTTGTTTCTCTCCCTTATTCATTTGTAGCTTTGTGGTGGGACTTGTCAAGTTCTGACATTTGACATTTTTCATCCCATCAGGCAGGTTTATCATGATGGACTAAAGCTTGCTATCAGATAAAGTCAGTCCATAGGATAAAAATAAGCTAAGCTA
This sequence comes from Apium graveolens, assembly GCF_009905375.1. Lineage (NCBI taxonomy): Eukaryota > Viridiplantae > Streptophyta > Magnoliopsida > Apiales > Apiaceae > Apium > Apium graveolens. The sequence goes on along the minus strand of NC_133648.1, from coordinate 139,171,043 downwards.
ATGTACAACTTTACTTTTTAATAGTGATGGTTTGATGAGGGTAGAAAGCTTGAATCTTGACTCCCAAGTCTTCTGAAAAGGTGGTTATGAATGTTAATGAGTCACAATGTAATCAGTTTTTGTGAATAATCTCTTAATAATCTGGAGATATTTAAATTCGATATGAATGAAGATTGGAGTTTGGAGGTCTCTTAATGATGTTTCTTCTTCCTGTAGGAAGGACCAGTCGATCAGGATTGCAAAGTGGTCAAAGAACCCAAATTATCAGTCCAAGTTGCCAGTAGATTTAGCTATTCTAATACTTCTGATGAAAAGAAGACGGGTCACCAAAGTACCAGATTTGATATGCTTTCTTTGACTTCCACAATGTGCTGGGGAAGTGAATAATGAAGAGCAACAGATTCGGAAAATTTTTAAATTTGAGGGACAATTGGAAGCGGAAGCTATGACGGAGAGGGTGGCGGTGAGATTCTCAAGTACAACTCTACCGAGAAACTCCACAACCGTCCTTTATCTCACAGAAAATGATTTGATCATCCAGTATCAGAATCAGAAGCCACTTTTATTGGCTCAAATCTAGCTTTTCATGGGATTAACCAAAAATGAAGATTTGATAACAAAGATAATAATCAAAAATAAAAATTGGACTTCAGTGATTTGTATGGCTTAAGTGATCGTACAAGTTCTTCAAGAGAATGATTCACAGATACCATATTCAACATCCAGTTTTATGAAGAAGAGATATGATTAGGGTTTTAATGAGATATTGCTCAGCTGGACACCAGCAAATCCTGAAAGGTACTTTTCCCCAGTAGATCCTAATCATGTGAAGGACAATGATTTTGGTAGTAGTTCCTTACTTGGAAAGACAACATTGTCAGTGGATGAGGAACCCCGTAAAGATAAGTTCCCAAATCTTAATCTTGCTTTAGGGGCATACACACAAACAGAAAACCATGACCAGGATCAGCCTCCTAGTAGGACAGTTATTACGTCGGAGGAAGATGCATCTGCAGCTCTCTCGCTTTCACTTGCATTTACCTTTGCAGATACATAGCAGGTCGGGCAGCCAGTTTCAACAAAAGAGCTGCTCCCATCTGGAGGGCCAAGAGGTAAGTTTTCATATAGGCTTTTCTGCTAAGTACACACATGGGGACTGCTGTATATTGTAGCCCATATGGTAGAAGTATACCAATATCATGTATACTGTAATATCCGGGATATATCGTGTAATTATTTTGCTATTAAATAATTATTATACGTGTCCAGTATCTATTCTGTGAATTAATTGTTAAGTGTTATCTGTATTTGGATATTCAAAAATAATATTAATTGAGTATTTTAATTTTTATATATCCAAAATAAAATATAGATAATTGTCATATCTTCCTAATTATTTTTATGTTGATTTATGAATTTATAAGAATCATATGAAATTTATAAAATCTTTTTTCGGGTATTTAAAATCTATTTTATAAAAACGGAAACCAACTGACGTCACCCGTTGTTATGTTTTTGGAACCCGAAACTCTTCCGAGAACTCCTTCCTAACCTAATTGTAATATTCCGAGCATTTTCCATGTTTTGACTTTTTCGATCCGGCGTACGGTTTGTCCTGCACGGGTCCCGGCGCAATATTTTCGATACAATATTCATTTCGGTAAATCAATAAAACTCGTATTTTCGATAAACAGGAGCTTTTTATTAAACTACCATAATTATCACTTTGTAGTACGTGTAACCAGGCGCTGAGACCAAGACCGCAGTACAAATTGTACTGATTTGGAGAATTATCCCGAAAACCGATACCGTTTGGATCAGTTTTTATAAATAAATGTACCGTTTTATATCCGGAATGATCCAACGGGATACTAATTTTCCGTAAATATAAATAGCCTTTTACCGTATTTTATTTCGTATCAAAATCATTTGCAGACAGATAATTATATAATTTTACAGAGAAAAATCATATATTCATAAACTGTTCCAAGAATCAAACCAACTTTTGAAGGTGTTATTGATCTTTGTTTGAAAAGCTCGAGTACCAGATTTGAAGGTCTTGAAGAGCTCTATCAGATTCCATAACCTATTTTACTGCAGAATCAAAGGTTGATTTTATATATTTTTAATTATTTTTGAATTATTTTGATCAAAAATATGAATTTTTGTTCGGATGGTTGTTTGTATGATTTGATGATTGCATGTTGTAGAGCTTGTTTTCCTGATGATTTTGAGATATTATACGTTTGATTTTGAGTTCAATAACATGTTCAAATTTGAGTTTGATTTTCGAATTTCAAAATTAGGGTTTATAATCCGTATGAATGTTTTCAATTGAAATTTGGGGGTTTTTTGATTCAGGGGTTATTAGCTGTTGATTTATAGTGGATTGTGTTCCTTATGAAATTTGCAATCGATTGGTATATAGCTCGTTAACAGAGGATTAGTGAATTGAAGGGAGTTGTGTTTTTAAGTTTTACGATGTTCGCCGAAAACCGGCGATGTTCTTGGCCATTTTCCGGCCAGGACAGGGATGATTATTGAATTTTGATTGCATGTATAAGTTGCTGGTAACCTGTAGATTAATTCTGGACAGTTTGGTGGCCTGAGGTGGCCGGAATCGTGTTCTCCGGCCACACTCCGGCGAGTCGACGGTGGGAGTTTGCAAAATTGCAAACAAGCCCCAGTACTTTTGGAGATGATGAAGTTAGGTCCCTGAAGTTTCCAGACTTTGCAAAAATTGGATTCCTGTTTTAAAAATATTTAAAAATCATATTTTCTATTTATTTTTATTATAAAAATTCATTTTTAATTTCTGAAAATTCTAAAAAAAATTTGTATTTTAATTCCGAATATTATTTTTAATTCAAAAATAAATCTGAATTAAATAGTTTATTAATTTCAGTTAATTTTTAATTGATTAATTGGTCAATTTATTCAAAAATTAATTGATTAATTGATTTAATTAATTATTAATTGATTTTACTTAATTATTTAATTAGATTTAATTATTTAAAAATGATGTAAAAATTCCGAAAAATAGTTTCGAGCTTTAAAATATTATTCGAAATTATTTTCAAGGCTCGATAATTATTATAAAATTGTTTTGAAGCCGGAATTGGCTAATCGAACCCTGTTTATTTACCCGAAATTGATCCAACGACCCGTTTTAATTCCGAAAAATGTTTTAAAAATCATTTTAAATAATCAAAAGCTTATTTATGACCCGAGACTTCTTTATAAATGATATATCATTGATTACGTGATGTATTATGTGTTATACGTGACATGCTGATTGACTATCGGTCTATATATTCGGTGTTTACTTGATTATTGCGTAACCTTCAATCCGTTAATCGGATTTGGGTGAAACGAAGGGTAGATAGAAGTATGTGTTGAATAGAATCGTATGAGTTGATTATTGATAGATGCTTATGATATGTGAGCAGAAGAGGCAAGACATAGGAAAGGGAAACAGGTAGTTGAGAAGTAAGACAGTTGAGATTGGAAGCGAGTGCAGGATAGTAAGCTAATACCAGGCAAGTGTTCTGAACTTTCTCGAGATATTATAGTACTTGATAGTTTTGTTGATCTTGCAAGTGCTTTGAAGCACAGAAACCTAAACCATGATTCCTGTTTTGATCTTGAGCCAGGAACCTTATTCTTTCTAAGCCATTGATTATTGCATACCCAAATATGAACCTCAAATATACGATACTACTCCACAAATACATACAAACTAAATACCGAACACTGAATCGAATTACCCACACACTGAAACCATTGCATCCTATGCTTTGGAAGGCAAAATCCTTGAAACCTTGAAACACTGATTCCTTTGTTATTCAATTCTTTCATTACTCAACAACTAAGCCTTGAAGCTGCCATATTGATTCTCATGAATCCTGAAACCATTTCATTATGGAGCATCCAATGTTGTTAATGATTCTTTTTATTTCTATTATTGCTTATTCTGTTATTTTGTTAGAATTGGATTGTTTTTATAAAATTGTGGACCAGATTCGTGGTCAGACCATATAATTGTCAAATTAGGCCAATGTGTGCCTTGGATCCAGTAGTTAGAGCAATGCTGTATGCTTTGCTCGGGGTTAGTGCGTGACTGATCAGCAGCCTAACCTTGGTTTTTAAAATAAAAGTATAATATCCAATTCTAAACCATAATCCATTGTTCACTTGATTTTATAACCATATTCACCTGATGATCATTATTCTCAGTTTTGTCATTGTGACTTGCTGAGCTAGTTAGCTCATTTGTGCGATATTGTTTATATTCTTTTCAGTTAAAAAGGAACCAGTTGGTAGCAAGGATCCCCGGTCTAGCGCGAGAGCTAGGGGTTATGGTTGATCGAGTTAAGCTAGCAGGCTTCTTTTGAATAATTTGAGTTTGTAAAAGTTTGTAATAATGTTTAATACTCAGTTTCGAGTTTGAATATATGGGATTTGATCGGTATGTAATATATTAGTGTGTTTGGCTTGCGTGCATACTTTAACCTGTTGTGATCCATGGTAGTTGGTAAGTAGGGTCACTGCATATTATTATTATCTTTATTATTGCTATAAGCAGGTTATAAATAAGGTGTGTGTGTGTGGACCCCAAACTTCTGACCCGGGTTTGGAGGGCGCCACAGGTTTGGTATCGGAGCTACAGGTTATAAGTCACTGACACAAGCTTAGGTTGACGGGAATGGGTAGAGGGTTAGGATTAGTAAGTAAGGAATAGAATGATAGAACGTCGAGAGGTTGAGTGTTACGATATAACCGGTATTAGTATAATTCGCGTTATGGTTCGAGATTCTTATATTACGATATAATTTCAGATAGCAGCGATGGCCAACTCATTTATTCCCGTATCAGCTGATCAGTCAGAGCTTTCAGTTAGAGCGCCATCATCGGATCCACGTCCTGTTATTCTACCAGTATTGGCTATTCTACCTCCACCTGTGTTGCAGCCCGTACCACTGCAGGCTATTCCACCCCGAGGCATGAGGCCCCCTGTTAGAGGACCCCCACCTGCTGATTCAGGCTTTACTGGTCATTCAGTCAGGAGTATCTTTCCAGTTCTCTTCTTGTCCTGTCACATATCATCAGTTTGAGGCCTGCCTTATGGAGCAGCGGTTCCTTCAGGGTCAGATTCAGGAGTTACTACATATTATGCGTACCAGAGAGGTTGGGAGTGGTGAGAGGTGACTCAGAGAGAGGCTACAGGCATTTCGTAGGACATCTGCAGTGAGGATTGTTGAGGCTACACATGAGGAAATTACCCCTAATTTCGTAGTGGAGTGGGCTAAGTGGGTTCTAGAAGAGCTTGAGGAGATTGGAGGTCCAGACCTACCATGAGTCAGAGATCCAGAGATAGAGATGTTGAGCAGTGTTGTATGGTTGTGTAGTATGTACAGTAGTGTGTAGTGTGTATCAGTAAGCTTTTGAGTTGTGTTTATAGACTAGCTATGTTGACTAGTGAGTAGGTTGTTGTACCCTTTTTCTTTTACTTTCGAAGCGTCTTTACGCTTGTACCACCCAAAACTTTTGATCTATATATATCAGTACCTTTTTCTTTCCATTGCTGTCATTTCCTTTATTGTACCTGTTTTACTTTACCTTATTTATTGCACCAGTTATACCCTGTAATACCATGTACCCTGTTTTCCATAATTGCTTATATTCTGTAAAGAAGCATGCAATTTACTTAGTTACAACTATTTTCAAAAAGAGATATTTCTGTTTTACAAAACTTTTCTTTTATACAAAGATTTTATTCAAAAGCTGAATAAGTTGTTTGATTCTTTACAGAAAATGCCTCCTAGAAGAAATACCCGCACCAACACCCAGAATGAAGAAACCAACAAAAATAACAACCAAGATGATACGAACCCAAATGTGAACCCAGGACCCATAGACCCAGCAATAGCCCAGATTCTTCAAATCTTGGCCCAACAAACAGTTCACCTGGCACAACAACAACAAAGACAGACCAATCCCCAAGTAACTTTCAAAACTTTTCAGGCAGTAAACCCACCAGAATTCAAGGGTTTCCTAGAGCCGATTGAAGCAAATGTTTGGTTAAAGGAAATAGAGAAGGCATTTGCCTTAGTAAAAGTAAAGGAAGAACAGAAGGTTGAGTTTGCAAGTTACTATTTGAAGAATGAGGCCACCTATTGGTGGGAGATGGTGAAGATATTGGAAGGTACAAATGTTATTACTTGGGAGAGGTTTAAGGAATTGTTTTTAGAAAAGTATTTTCCTCAGTTTGTCCAAGATCAAATGGAGCTGAAGTTTTTAGAATTAAAGCAAGGGAACATGTCGGTAACAGATTATGAGAGTAAGTTTGAAGAATTGTCAAGGTATGTGCCGTCGTATGTGGATACTGACAAGAAGAAGGCTAAAAGATTCCAGCAAGGTTTGAAACCATGGATCAGAGGGAAGGTAGCCATTTTTAAATTGGATACCTATGCAGGAGTGGTACAGAAGGCTATGATTGCAGAGACAGAGAGTGAGATGTTCCAGAAGGAAAAGGAAAGCAAGAAGAGGAAATTTGAAGGGAATGAGGGCCAGTCACAACTAGGGAAGTTTCCAAATTTTAAGAAGGGCAAGTTTCAGCCTGGGAGGAATTTTAATTTCAGGAGACAAAATGCAAGCGACGGAGGCTAGGGCAACTGTCCAGTTAATGCGAATCAGCCGAATCAATTGAGATTAACTTTTCCAGATTATCAAGTATGTGGAAAGAAGTATGGGGGAGTTTGTAATAAGTTGAATGTAGTTTGTTTTAAATGCAACCAGAAAGGGCACTATTCGAGGGAGTGCCGAAATCAGCCAGCAAGAGAACTAGCAAATAAGGATCAGCCTATCCGGAATCCAGCAGTGAAGGTTCCGGCCATTGGATTTACGTGCTTCAAATATGGAAAGCCAGGACATATGGCCAGGGATTGCAAGACACTAGCCCCAGTCAGTAATGCATTAAAGATTATGGGATCTACCCCAATAGTGAATGAGACTCCAAGGGCTAGAGTTTTTGATATGTTTGTGAAGGATGCTATCCAGGATACGAATGTCGTGGCAGGTACGCTTAATGTGAATTCTTTATGTGCCAAAGTGTTAATAGATTCGGGAGCAACCCGATCGTTTGTTTCACAAGATTTTGTTAGCAAGTTAAATTGTCCAGTTGAGTGTTTAAATGAAATAATGACTGTGGAATTAGCAAATCAAGAACGTGTATCTGTTAACCAAGTTTGTGGGAATTGTGAGATTGAGATTTCTGGTAGTAAGTTTTGCGTAGATTTGATACCATTTAAGTTAGGGGAGTTTGATGTTATATTAGGAATGGATTGGTTATCTAAGCACGATGCCCAGATAGATTGTCGAGATAAGAAGGTAATGGTGAAGACACCGGACGAAAGAATAGTAACGTTCAAGGGCCAGAAGCAAGTAAAGAAGTTCTTAACAATGATTCAAGCTAAGAAGTTATTACGGCAAGGATGCGAGCATTTCGTAGCATATGTGATTGACAGAAATCATGAGCCAGCAAAACTTGAAGATATTCCAGTAGTGAATGAATTTCTAGATGTGTTTCCCGATGAATTACCAGGACTTCCTCCAGATAGAGAAATTGAATTTGCGATCGACTTAGCACCTGGAACAGAACCAGTATCCAAGGCCCCGTACAGAATGGCGCCTGTTGAGATGAAAGAGCTAGCGAAGCAATTACAGGAGTTGTTAGAGAAAGGAGTAATCAGACCCAGTGTATCCCCGTGGGGAGCACCGGTATTATTTGTCAAGAAGAAAGATGGAAGCATGAGACTGTGCATTGACTATAGGGAGCTCAATAAGCTTACAATCAAGAACAAGTATCCGTTACCTAGAATCGACGATTTGTTTGACCAATTGAAGGGAGCCAAGTATTTCTCCAAAATTGATTTAAGATGGGGATATCATCAACTGAAGATCAAGCCAGAAGATATACCAAAGACAGCTTTCCGAACAAGGTACGAACATTATGAATTTTTAGTAATGTCTTTTGGATTGACCAATGCCCCGGCAACATTTATGGACCTGATTAACAGAATTTTCAAGGAATATTTGGACAAGTTCGTTATTGTATTTATAGACGATATTTTGATATATTCAAAGATGGAAGATGATCATGCGGAACATTTAAGGACAGCTTTGGAGATTTTAAGGAAAAAGAAGTTATATGCTAAATTCTCGAAGTGTGAGTTTTGGCTACAGGAAGTTCAGTTCTTAGGACACATAGTTAGTAATAAAGGGATCAAAGTGGATCCGGCAAAGATCGAGGCAATTACGAATTGGGAGAGACCGAGAACACCCACCGAGGTAAGAAGTTTCTTGGGATTGGCAGGATATTATCGACGATTCGTCCAGAATTTCTCAAGAATTGCAACACCATTGACAAAGCTTACACGGAAGAATGAAAAGTTTATATGGAACGACAAGTGCGAAGAAAGTTTTCAGGAGTTGAAGCGACGATTAATCACGGCACCTGTTTTGTCACTTCTAGACGATCAAGGGAATTTTGTAATTTATAGCGATGCTTCTCACAAAGGATTATGATGTGTTCTAATGCAACACGACAAGGTGATTGCGTATGCGTTAAGGCAATTGAAACCATACGAACAGAAGTATCCTACTCATGATGTGGAGCTAGCAGCCATAGTGTTTGCTTTAAAGATCTGGAGACATTACCTTTATGGAGAGAAGTGTGAGATTTATACGGATCACAAAAGTTTGAAGTATATATTCACCCAGAAGGAACTTAATATGAGGCAAAGGAGATGGTTAGAATTGATCAAAGATTATGATTGCTCGATTAATTATCATCACGGTAAAGCTAACGTTGTAGCGGACGCGTTAAGTCGGAAGGAAAGGTTAAATGAGTTATCAGTACATGAAGAGATATATAAGGAATTTCGGAGATTGGAATTGGAGATTAGAGTTTGCAAGCCTGAAGAAGTGAAAGTGTACAGTATAACTTTCCAGCCGGAGTTGCTGGAGAACATAAAGAAATGCCAGGAAGATGTAATGGACCAAGATATAAATCGTTTGGTAGGTGAAGAATTATGCACACAAAAGGATGATCAAGGTATTTTGAGGTTTTCTTATAGAATTTGGATTCCACCAGTAACGGAGCTGAAGAATGAAATTTTGCAAGAAGCGCATAGTTCAAGATATTCCATCCATCCGGGAAGTACCAATATGTATAGAGATTTAAAGGAAAATTATTGGTGGCCAGACATGAAGAGGGAAATTGCGGAATGGGTTAGCAAATGTTTTACCTGTCAGAGAGTTAAAGCAGAGCATCAGAGACCAAGCGGATTGCTACAACCATTGGAGATTCCAGAGTGGAAGTGGGAACATATTGCCATGGATTTTATAGTTGGATTACCAAGGACAAGGGCTAATCATGATGCCATTTGGATTATAGTGGATAGACTTACCAAGTCAGCTCATTTTCTGCCTTTAAATGAAAGATTTTTCGCTCGACAAGTTAGTCCATATGTACCTGAAGGAAATCGTAGTTCGTCATGGAGTTCCTGTGTCTATCGTATCTGATCGAGATCCAAGATTTAACTCGAGATTTTGGAAGAGTTTTCAAGAATGTTTGGGAACAAGACTGAATATGAGTACGGCCTATCACCCCCAGACGGACGGCCAAAGTGAAAGAACGATCTAGACAATCGAGGACATGTTACGCGTTTGTGCTATTGATTTCAAAGGAAATTGGGACGAGCATTTACCCCTGGTAGAGTTTGCTTATAACAACAGTTATCACGCAGGTATTGGTATGCCACCCTATGAAGCCCTTTATGGACGCAAATGCAGATCTCCAGTATATTGGGATGAAGTAGGAGAACGCAAGATATTTGGACCTGAACTGGTACAGCAGACAAAGGAAGTTGTTGAAATTATCCAGAAGAGATTGATAGCCGCACAAGATCGTCAGAGGAAATACGTAGACCAGTCAAGGAAAGACATGGAATTTGAAGAAGGAAGCTTGGTATTACTGAAAGTATCACCGTGGAAAGGACTAACAAGATTTGGGAAGAAAGGGAAGTTAAGTCCAAGATATGTTGGACCTTTTGAGATCCTAAAGTGCGTTGGCAAAGTAGCTTACGAGTTGGCGTTACCACCGCACATGGAGCACATTCACAATGTTTTTCATGTATCAATGCTTAAGAAGTACAATCCAGACTCCAGGCATGTAATAGAATATGAACCAATAGAGCTCAGGCGGATTTGTCATATGTAGAAAGTCCGATAGAGATTCTAGAGGAGAGAGAGAAAGTATTGAGAAATAAAGTGGTAAAGTTAGTAAGAGTATTGTGGAGAAACCCAAAGGTTGAAGAGTCAACCTGGGAATTAGAAAGTGATATGAGAGAAAAGTACCCTCATTTATTTTCTTAAGAGATTCTGAGGACAGAATCCTTTTAAGGGGAGAAGGATGTAATATCCGGGATATATCGTCTAATTATTTTGCTATTAAATAATTATTATACGTGTCCAGTATCTATTCTGTGAATTAATTGTTAAGTGTTATCTGTATTTGGATATTCAAAAATAATATTAATTGAGTATTTTAATTTTTATATGTCCAAAATAAAATATAGATAATTGTCATATCTTCCTAATTATTTTTATGTTGATTCATGAATTTAAAAGAATCATATGAAATTTATAAAATCTTTTTCCGGGTATTTAAAATTTATTTTATAAAAACAGGAACCAATCGACGTCACCCGTTGTTACAGTTTTGGAACCCAAAACTCTTCCGAGAACTCCTTCCTAACCTAATTGTAATATTCCCAGCATTTTCCATGTTTCGACTTTTTCGATCCGGCGTACGGTTTGTCCTGCGCGGGTCCCGGCGTAACATTTTCGATACAATATTCGTTTCGGTAAATCAATAAAACTCGTATTTTCGATAAACTGGAGCTTTTTATTAAACTACCACAATTATCACTTCGTAGTACGTGTAACCAGGTGCTGAGACCAAGACCGCAGTACAAATTGTATTGATTTGGATAATTGCCCCAAAACAGATACCGTTTGGATCAGTTTTTATAAATAAACATACCGTTTTATATCCGAAATGATCCAACGGGAAATAGCCTTTTACCGTATTTTATTTCGTATCAAAATCATTTACAGACAGATAATTATATAATTTTACAGAGAAAAATCATATATTCATAAACTGTTCCAAGAATCAAACCAACTTTTGAAGGTGTTATTGATCTTTGTTTGAAAAGCTCGAGTACCAGATTTGAAGGTCTTGAAGAGCTCTATCAGATTCCATAACCTATTTTACTGCAGAATCAAAGGTTGATTTTATATATTTTTAATTATTTTCGAATTATTTTGATTAAAAATATGAATTTTTGTTCGGATGGTTGTTTGTATGATTTGATGATTGCATGTTGTAGAGCTTGTTTTCCTGATGATTTTGATATATTATACGTCTGATTTGGAGTTCAATAACATGTTCAAATTTGAGTTTGATTTTCGAATTTCAAAATTAGGGTTTATAACCCGTATGAATGTTTTCAATTGAAATTTGGGGGTTTTTGATTCAGGGGTTATTAGCTGTTGATTTATAGGGGATTGTGTTCCTTATGAAATTTGCAATCGATTGGTATATAGCTCGTTAACAGAGGATTAGTGAATTGAAGGGAGTTGTGTTTTTAAGTTTTACGATGTTCGCCGGAAACCGGCGATGTTCTTGGCCATTTTCCGGCCAGGACAGGGATGATTATTGAATTTTGATTGTATGTATAAGTTGCTGGTAACCTGTAGATTAATTCTGGACAGTTTGGTGGCCTGAGGTGGCCGGAATCGTGTTCTCCGGCCACACTCCGGCGAGTCGACGGTGGGAGTTTGCAAAATTGCAAACAGGCCCCTGTACTTTTGGAGATGATGAAGTTAGGTCCCTGAAGTTTCAAGACTTTGCAAAAATTGGATTCCTGTTTTAAAAATGTTTAAAAATCATATTTCCTATTTATTTTTATTATAAAAATTCATTTTTAATTTCTGAAAATTCTAAAAAAAATTGTATTTTAATTCCGAAAATTATTTTTAATTCAAAAATAAATCTGAATTAATTAGTTAATAAATTTCAGTTAATTTTTATTTGATTAATTGGTCAATTAATTCAAAAATTAATTGATTAATTGATTTAATTAATTATTAATTGATTTTAATTAATTAAATAATTAGATTTAATTATTTAAAAATGATGTAAAAATTCCAAAAAATAGTTTCGAGCTTTAAAATATTATTCTAAATTATTTTCAAGGCTCGATAATTATTATAAAATTGTTTCGAAGCCAGAATTGGCTAATCGAACCCTGTTTATTTACCCGAAATTGATCCAACGACCCGTTTTAATTCCAAAAAATATTTTAAAAATTATTTTAAATAACCAAAAGCTTATTTATAACCCGAGACTTCTTTATAAATGATATATCATTGATTACGTGATATATTATGTGTTATACGTGACTTGCTGATTGACTATCGGTGTATATATTCGGTGTTTACTTGATTATTGCGTAACCTTCAATCCGTTAATCGGATTTGGGTGAAACGAAGGGTAGATAGAAGTATGTGTTGAATAGAATCGTATGAGTTGATTATTGATAGATGTTTATGATATGTGAGCAGAAGAGGCAAGACGTAGGAAAGGGAAACAGGTAGTTGAGAAGTAAGACGGTTGAGATTGGAAGCGAGTGCAGGATAGTAAGCTAATACCAGGCAAGTGTTCTGAACTTTCTCGTGATATTATAGTACTTGATAGTTTTGTTAATCTTGCAAGTGCTTTGAAGCGCAGAAACCTAAACCCTGATTCCAGTTTTGATCTTGAGCCATGAACCTTATTCTTTCTAAGCCATTGATTATTGCATACCCAAATATGAACCTCAAATATACGATACTACTCCACAAATACATACAAACTAAATACCGAACACTGAATCGAATTACCCACAGACTCAAACCATTGCATCCTATGCTTTGGAAGGCAAAATCCTTGAAACCTTAAAACACTAATTCCTTTGTTATTCAATTCTTTCATTACCCAACAACTAAGCCTTGAAGCTGCCATATTGATTCTTATGAATCCTAAAACCATTTCATTATGGAGCATCCAATGTTGTTAATGATTCTGTTTATTTCTATTATTGCTTATTCTGTTATTATGTTAGAATTGGATTGTTTTTATAAAATTGTGGACCAGATTCGTGGTCAGACCATATAATGGTCAAATTAGGCCAATGTGTGCCTTGGATCCAGTAGTTAGAGCAATGTTGTGTGCTTTGCTCGGGGTTAGTGCGTGACTGATCAGCAGCCTAACCTTGGTTTTTAAAATAAAAGTATAATATTTAATTCTAAACCATAATCCATTGTTCACTTGATTTCATAACCATATTCACCTGATGATCATTATTCTCAGTTTTGTCATTGTGACTTGCTGAGCTAGTTAGCTCATTTGTGCGATGTTGTTTATATTCTTTCCAGTTAAAAAGGAACCAGTTGGTAGCAAGGATCCCCGGTCCAGCACGAAAGCTAGGGGTTATGGTTGATCGAGTTCAGCTAGCAGGCTTCTTTTGAATAATTTGAGTTTGTATAAATTTGTAATAATGTTTAATACTCAGTTTCGAGTTTGAATAGATGGGATTTGATCGGTATGTAATATATTAGTGTGTTTGGCTTGCGTGCATACTTTAACCTGTTGCGATCCATGGTAGTTGGTAAGTAGGGTCACTGGATATTATTATTATCTTTATTATTGTTATAAGCAGGTTATAAATAAGGTGTATGTGTGTGGACCCCAAACTTCTGAACCGGGTTTGGAGGGCGCCACATATACTGATGTTCGTAGTGAGTTGTATGTAAAAGCTTAATCCTATGTGTTCATAAGCAGCATATGATTTATAGATATTATATCTTGCTTTTTGATCTTTGGTTTGCAAGTGCATGGACAAAGCTGTTTGTGTATATAAAGTTGGAGAAAACTTTGGATTTATATAAAAAAATCAAGATTTTGGACCATTTTATTTTTCATAGGCATTAGTTTACTAGCGGCCTCTTTAAGTTACATATTTGTGTACTACAATTTTGGAATCTATCTTGAATTCTTACTGCTTATTGTTCTATCAATAAATTTTGGAAATTAAAAAGTGAGAAATGTCAAAATTTATCGGTGTTCAGTTTGCCAACAGCCTGGATTCACCAAGTCACCAAACAGGTATAGGACTAAATCCATGGTTGTGGTCCCTTTTACTTGACAGGTACAAGAATCTATCGCGGATTCGTTTGTGGTTACTTCATAGAATTGGAACATGGATGTGGTTCCTTTATAGCACAATTTGTAAGGATGGAAAAGAACCATCTTTGACATGAAATGCAAACATGACTGAGGTAATGGTTCAAGCTATAGCAGGATGAGAATGATCAAAGAGAAAGCTGCAGTGACATCTTAGGTCCTTATATTAATATGAAGATAATTAAAGATATTTGAATTTCAAAAAACCAATGTGACATCTTAGGTCCTTATATTGATATGAAGATAATTAAAGAAATTTGAATTTCAAAAAACCAATTGGATGTGTAAATATAGTAACAGATTGGAGCAAATCATGCATGATTTGATTTGAATTTAATTTTTTCCATAGATAACTTTGTTTTTGAAATTCAAATAATAACCATATAAATTAAGATGGGTCAATTGAACTTAAGTTGCAGTGACATCTTACCTCTGTTCTGAAATTACTTTTTAACTTTACTGTATGAAAGGCATCCATGAATTTGTTTGTTGTGTTGTATGCATAGGAGTGGTATACGGGTATGTTAATAGCATCAATTTTTCCGCCAACCTTTATAAGCCAACGGTGTCAAGTGTCATCACCAGAAACTGTAGGATGCAAAGAAAGCTACATGTAGGAAACATATATTGCTGTTGTCTACAGAAGATTAGTAGGAACTAAAGATATTTTATTGTAGCCACAATTCGTCTCCACTATTAGTGTCCAAGTGTCGTTTGGGAAATCTCAAAATAAGTAATTTATGACTTAAAATTAATAAATGACTGAAAATTAATAAGTAAATGAATACTTATAAGTTATCTAAGTGTTTGGTTAATTTTCCTTATAAGTAAATTTTTTTTTTTACTTAAATGAACTAAAATAAATCATTTTTAAATATTATTATCTTAATTCATGAATTTTAAATTAACTTAACATTTAAAAACATATATTTAAAAACTAAAATTAATAAAAACGTGAAAAATCAAAATAAGTTGAGAGAACGTATATCGTTACTAACATTTAACTTATCAGCTTATAAGTTATAAGTTATAAATTCGACTTATAAATTGGATCGACAAACAATCCGAAATAAGTACTTACGAACTTATTAGCTATAAGTAACTTATAAGCTCGTACATAAGCAGACCCTTAGAATTTGCGAAATTACTTGTTTTCAGTTTGCGGATAATTCTTCAGGATTCAGTTCAAATTTGATTGATAATTAGAACAGCTCTGACTGTTATCTCATTAACAGATTCATATTAATTGCAAATCCATGTGTACTAGTAGAATTTTTTTAAGCTGCTATAAATTTCAGACAGATAGTTAGGTCTTGTAAAGGGTGAACTGCCCGTGTCTTGTGCTCGTACGCAAAACCACTACTTTGTTTGTAATACCGTTTATGAATCGTTAATTCTTAAAAGTTTTCTCACGAGTCACAAGCATCGTAATTCCCTCACTAAGAAGCACAATCACATTACCATTCACCAGTCATAATCTCACGTAGGAGTAACAAAAAGAGATATCTTCTAAGATTTATTTGCAATGTTGCTTAATGCTTAATCAACTATGTTAAAAATTTTAAGACGTTAGTAGATGTAATATCCGGTAACTTTTAGAACAATAATAATAGTAGGATATGAGAAAAAAAGATTAAAATTGGATTATAATTAAGATTTAAAATTTAATTAGATTAATGTGCTTAAAATTTGGATCAGATTCTAATATGGATAAGGTTAAGATATAGGGTTTTGTATCGTTATAAATATATCTTATTCGTTTTCCTCGTCTTTATTATTAAAATTCGTAGGAGCTTTTCTCTCAAAAATCAGCAATCTTGTAAAATTCGTATAAAATTAATCGTAAATCGGAATTCGTTGATTCTGGATTTTTCGGAAAGATCTTTTCGTTCTTTACAACTTTCGTGTTAATGTTTTTCAAGATAACATCGTTTAGAGGGTCAAAAAAAGTAAATTCAGATAACAACCCGCACTTTCAAACTATTAATTCTAATTCAAATTTTAGGTCCATTAGTCCAATTAAATTTAAAATCCTAATCTCAATCCAATTTTAATCCTTTTTTTCTAATATCCTTTTATTATTATTATTCTAAAAATTACGTAGTAGAAAATTTTGTTAAAAAGAGATCTCTTTTATTTAGCAAAAAAAAGAGATCTCTATTAAGATTCACTTGCAATGTTGCTTAATGCTTAATCAGCTCTGTTAACCGGTCGAGATAATGCTTAATCAGCTCTGTTAACCGGTCGAGATACGTTCTTAACGACCCTGTTTCTCTACCATCAGTTGCCGTCCTCAAACCATCATATTTAGGGTGTAGTGATTGTGATCAATCACAAATTACACAAATACAATAATTGTGATCTTTAATAGATTAATAAGCTAGATGGAGGAAACTTGATTGTAGCAAAAACGTGCAAGTAAATCTTCACAATAATACATTAATCATAAAGAGCTCAATTATCAAATAGAAAATACAGGCAATATGGGCCTATTTGGGCAACCATTTAAGTAGAGTTGCAAACGAACAGAACCTAATTGAGTTCTGTATGAGCCGAGTCGAGCATAATTTCTTTTAAAACGAATCAAACTGAGCCGAGTGGAGTCTATAAAATCGAGCCGAAAAAAATGTTCACGATCAGCTCGTTTGAGCCTAGTCGGACACGAGTTTGCTCACGAATAACCGAGTCGAGCCGAACTCGAGCCGAGTTATTCACTAATAGTTCATATATATTTTTTAATCGACTAAGCTTAAGGTATAATTTATAAATATATAAGTTATATGGTGATCAAATACTAATTTCATCTTATAATTATATCGGCACACTCTACACTTATTTCATAATCCATATAATTTTATCAATTTTTTTCATAAGTCAAGTTTTAAAAACAAAATCATTTTTATTTTAAATTAATGAGACATTCATAACTTTAAAAATCATATATTACTTTTAAATTGTTGATGTCGATTGTCAAATATTTAGTAAATTTTGATATTTCTAGTTAAATTGGTTTAGATTAGAAACGACATATAAAATAAAATAAAGGAAGCAAGCCCCTTTGAGTGGTTGAGAAATATAATTATTAAAAATTATTTTATGTTTTTCTTAAAAATATTATAATGTTATAATTTATTTTAATAACTCACTAATTTAATTTATTTGAAATTGTAATTTTGGTCAATTTTATCATAGGCCCCTCTAATAAAAGTGTGAGGTGAAATTTAGGGTTAAGTTTAATTAGAAATTATTTGTTAAAATAATCAACCTCTAGTGATATGTATGAAATTAATTAAATTATTTATTTTTAAAATATGTATTAGATTTTTATTATATTAATCATTTTACTTTAAAATTAATATTAAATTTTAATTAAAAAAATTTAAAATCTTTATAAAAGTGATTAGTAAATATTTATTATATGTTATATTTAAAAAAATTATCCTAGCCGAGCCAAGTTATCGAGTTCGAGCCGAGTCTGAGCCGAGTTCGAGCTAAATGAGTCGAGTCTGAGCCGAACATATAAAAAATTCGGCTCGGCTTGTTTAATTAACCGATCTTATTTTTTTGTACATAATAGACTCGTTTAAAAAAACAAGCCGAGCCATGTTCACTTAAACGAGTCAATCCCGAGTTTTGTTCAAGAACGACTTTGTTCATTTGTAACTCTAAATTTGAGTACGCTCATTCCCGTTCAAAACCCATTTCAATTTACACCGACTGTTTGCGTAATATTACTAAATGAGCTCATCACTCCATATATGTTAATATATAGAAAGTACATGACCATATACTTCTCATTCTCACATTCTCCGCAAGCTATTTACTATTGAGCTCATTCAGTTTTTTATTATTCTATCATTATTTTAAAACCCGATAACTATTAATTACGCATCTCGTTGATGAATATTGATATATGATAATAGCATTGTGTTTGAATTTATATAGTCCGGCTTTTATGCTTTTTTCCAAGTTTTCAAATTTTAATTTATTTACGATACTCATATCACTTATACGATATTTTTCAACTAAATTTAAATCATAAATTACATTTTTTTATGAACCCTAAACTGACACTATATCAGTTGGTGTACTTAATGGTTAATGATGTGGTGACTTTGTTCCCTGAGTTATAGACCTAACTAACACCCAACGCCCCACCCGCTCTCACAACCATCAACTAAATTTTCTTGGGTAGGCCAATTGCACCCACCTCCCTTTGTACTGCAGTTCACACAAACTTTCCCTTCTATACTTTCTTAGTTTCCGGCTTATCTTTCCTTCCGAACGCATCAATTAACCATCCATATCCATATAAACTACACGGCTCAAGTTCGAGTTCAAGTTGGCTCAAGTTTTATTTAGTCTGAGTCGATTCCAATGAGATCAAACTTTTAGGTGTATTCGGTTGCTGAATTTGATTAGACTGATTGAGATAGAATTATTGCATTCAAAAACTCACAGAATGATCATAGAAGAGTTATTAATAGTTTAGTGACAGGGGACGCTCATTAAAGCTGGCTATTTCACTATTCAATCCAATTCTAATATTTACAAAGGACGTGTAACTCGAATTTGAATCCTAATTTTGCTCTAAATGTTTAAAATCATTTAATGGTATCACAAAAATTAATTAGGATCGGCAGAAGAAAAGTGTACCAGTTAAAGATTGCAAGTCATGTTCAATTTGTCGGCAGGCGTTGACAGCTTCAACAGCATGAACTCTGACATGTTGCTGCAATTGTTCTTTGAATGAACACAAAGCTAACAAATACTGTGCCTGTAGCAATAACACACATCCAAATTTAATCACTACCAGACATTTAACAACATGATGTGGAAAAAATCTTACTATTCGATCGTATTCTGAGAAGAACATCTTACCAAGAAGTTGTCGATCTCATTGGGATGGTTATTAGTAATATGTTGTAATAGAGAAGATTGAAGAATATGACGTGATTGATTGAGCTGAGCATCAATATTTGGCAACTGATCAATTGGCGTTGCCACTCTGAGACATGAAACATGGGCTGCTAAAACTTGTTCATATAATGGATGATTTGCTATCTCCTCCCTTAGTTGTTGCTCCCCTGAAAATTTGTCACCTATACTACCAATTCCACCACTGGTACTCCCCATCATCCCCATAAATTCCTCTTCCATTTTTGAAGTTTTGTTAATAAATAAATTCAATGATTATAGATCGAGATACAAGGAAACGGGCAACAACTAATGGCCTTTTATCGATGCCTTGAAAGGTAAGCAGGGCATTTAAAACCAAACAAAGGTGATTTCTGTACAATCTACTTGTACCTATGGGCTAAATGAAGTGCAAATGAATCAGACTATTGAACAAAAGGGTTTTTAGATATCAAGAACAAGTTGCATGAGGGTTAAGTTATGTGTGCGTGTGTGTAAACAGTAGTACTGGAGTATTTACGGAAAAAAATGTTATCACAGTCCGTGATTAATACGTATAAAATAAGAGTGTGCGAATAACAGAAACCAACAAAAAGATACGAAGGAAAAGATCTCGAGTTCAGTCATATAAATGTCTCCTTAAAATTATTACGGCCCTCACCGTATATGCGATGTTAAGCGAATAACACCTTCGACGCACTAGAACAGAGCAAGAAACTATCTCCAGAACAGATGCAGGGTTTGTGTTTAGGAGGCGCCTGTGTGTTGTATATCGAATGAATGAATAACCATACGATATTATATAGGCTCGAGGAAACGCGTGGCTACTCCACGTGTGATTAATTAAACACGTTAATTAATCATTTGGTTAATAAATCAAATCCAAAATTGAATCAGATTATTATTACGTCAAATCAATTATAATAATCCATATTCAAAATGAATTATAATTTAAAAATCCAAGCCCGGTGGAAATTAAATTTAGCAAAACTAGTCCGTGATTATTCGGTCCAATTTTCCGCTACATTCGCGTTCGTATGTCGCACACGCGGGCAAGCTCGAAGGCTTCGCAAGCCTCAGATTGGCCCTCGAAAGCCCAAGATTCCCCCTACGTGCGCACGTAGGTGTTTGAGCAATACATAAGTAACACATTTGAACACTATATAAGTGTTTTGCTATATAAAGCTATGTAGGCTCCTTTGCAAAATCAATGTGGGACTTTCATTTTTTTCACAAATTTCCACTACAAAGAGACTAACTTTGGATGATCATTCTCATCCATCTCTTAGTCATGTTAAGTGATTCAAAGTACCTCGGAAAGTTTTCTCGGAGGAGAACGCATTCCAAGTGTCACTCGTTACGTGCACGCAACATTCGTCCACTCAAATTATAGCTCAAATTGACATGACAATGTGGGACTACTACCCACATTTTTCAACAATCCCCCACATGGATGAGATTGACGTTTCAGTACTACACACCAGATAGACAGACACAGAGTTTGACTTGGTGATAGTTTCTTCGATCAGATATAGCATACGATAGGTAGAGAATGCTCCTTGAACCTTGCTCGAATAAGCATTCCGACTTTACTGGTATACAGTAGACGTGTTTGTCCTTGAACTGTTCGACCGTTTGTGTAAACGATGATATACTTATTACTATATCTTATCTGACTCGTTCAGTTCTCATGAGTATGTGCATTTTGGCCATGAAACATCGTCCATGGTTCTGCAGAAGTGTCTAAATAATTTTTCCTCGTAATTCTACTTTGAAGCGACCCCACTTTTATCCCACATAGGTGATCTATATCTTATAGAGTAACCCGCGTTTACTCAACTGAAGTCCATGCATTCACTCCTGAACTCCATGCATTCGCCAAAAGATCATTAAAAGCTCAAAAGCTTAACTTTGTACCATACGGGTCATACTGTTTCCTCATCATAGGAACAGACCAGGGGTTTTCCCCACAGTGATTTGGTCATCATGATTTAGTTGGCCCATTGAACCAAGTTCTTGGAATCTCTAGTTGTCCACCATGACGCTGTTAAGCAATAGGCTTAAGGCCCATCCCTCTCGATAATTTCTCAACCACTTCTCTTGACAACCCTTTGGTTAGCGGATCCGTGATATTATCATTTGACGTTATATAGTCAGTAGTGATAATTCTAGTTAAGATCAATTGTCTAATGGAACTATGTCGTCGTCATATGTGACGAGACTTTCCTTTATACATCGTGTTCTATGCTCTACGAATAGCGGATTGACTGTCACAGTGTATTCCTATTGCAGTCACAGGCTTTGGCCATTGGAATATTCTCTAAAAATTGGCATAGATATTCATGTTAGTGTTTGTGCCCAAGAGACAACACCATGATGTTTTAGTTAAAGACATTTGGATTATTAATATTTATATTCTATCGATTATTCCCTTTATAATTTATTAATTCTTAATTTACTACGATATAAATGTTAGATTAATAAATGTCCTTGGAATATGATATGAAATTCTATATCTCTAAGTACGCGACTTAGATATGAGATTATGAGAATAGTATCAATATTCCTAAAGGTCCCTAGTCGATTATTTTTATTAAAGGACAATAATAATGCATTAAGACTAGTATGTTTGTTGACTAATGATCACATCTCATTGATCATAGGTATGATGATATTAAAGTCAAAAACACAGGCAGATGTATATGTACATGGTGCTGGACAGACCCAATGTGAGATTCTACATGTCTGTTGTGTCATAAGTAATTCTCATAGTGATAATGATGTAATGGTCCTTAAACCTGAAGTCATTATATTTCTATACGAGAATTAATATACATTGTTCCATTAAAAGTTATTCTTGACGGGTAATGATAAAAGTGGACATTGAGCATATTATGAATCGTATAAGAAATATGAATGATCTAGATGAGATTTAACCGTCCTATTTTAGGAGTGATATTATTGGCCTCTTGTGTGAGCTAGACTATGAAATGCGTGGCCACGCTTAAATGTTTATTTGATATGATAGTCTACTCATTGATCAAGGAAACTTGGATTAAACTATGATGAGGATGACACATTACATGCCTCTAGTTTAATCTATAATATTTTGTTAAAAGGATTATATTACATTGCACATTATTCACAAAAGGTTTAAATCAATCACCGATTCAATTATTAATACTTAGGTAGCAATGATATATTACTAGATGCCGCTCATTGTTTACGATTTTAAGCTAGATTTAAAATTTATTGCCAACGTAATAATAACCTATAGGGTCACACACTAAGAATACTTGAAGAATTATTTAATTTAAATTGGATTTAAATTATATTAAAGTAATTCAAATTATTTATAATATTAATTAAGTATGACTTAATTAATTAGATAAATATTGATATTCGAATTTACTAATATTAATTATGAAATTTATTTATTAAATAATTGAGACTTAATTATAATATAAATAGGAATTTTGAATTAATAATAAATCCTAATTAGTTAAGAGTTATAATTCATTTTTCTACTCTCTATATAATATCTCTTGTGTGGCTGATTTTGCGTGCAAGACTTTTACTAAAACCCTAGCCACCAAGAGAAAAGATGGAGAAAGCAAGAAGAAACGGGTTTGTGCTAGTATACATCCAATTCTTGAGTTCAAGCATTCGTGTGGATTCCGATAAAGCATAGATCGCGAGAGCGGGATGCGTGGTGATTGAACAAGCTTTGGATATCCATTAGTCAACCAATTGGTAAAGCTTCTTAAGGTAAACATTCTGGTCTATGAATTAAATATATGTTTTTCGCAAGGTGATATAAATGTAAAATGCATAGTAATGATAATGTTGTGTACCCACTGACTAAGGCTTTATTGCAGTAGAAGCACGATGGTCATACTAGTTTCATTAGTATTAGATACATGGGTGATTGGCTCTAATGCAAGTGGGAGATTGTTATTATTTGTGCCCTAGAGACAACACTATAATGTTTTAGTTAAAGACATTTGGATTATGAATATTTATGTTCTATCGATTATTCCCTTTATAATTTATTAATTCTTAATTTACTGCGATATAAATGTTAGATTAATAAATGTCCTTGGAATATGATATGTAATTCTATATCTCTAAGTACGTGACTTAGAAATGAGATTATGAGCATAGTATCAATATTCCTAAAGGTCCCTAGTCGAGTATTATTATTAAGGGACAATAATAATGCACTAAGACTGTTGTGTTTGTTGACTAATGATCACATCTCATTGATCATAGGCATGATGATACTAAAGTCAAAAATATAGGCAGATGTATATGTACATGATGCTGGACAGACCCAATGTGAGATTCTACATGTCTATTGTGTCATAAGTAATTCTCACAGTGATAAAGATGTAACGGTCCTTAGACCTGAAGTCATTATATTTCTAAACGAGAATTAATATACATTGATTATATTAAAAGTTATTCTTGACCGGGTAATGATAAAAGTGGACATTGGGTATATTATGAATAATATGAGAAATATGAATGATCTAGATGGGATTTAACCTTCCTATTTTAGGAGTGATATTATTGGCCTCTTGTGTGAGCTAGACTATGAAATGCGTGGCCACGCTCAAATTTTGATTTGATATGATAGTCTACTCATTGATCAAGGAAACTTGGATTAAACTATGATGAGGATGACACATTACATGCCTCTAGTTTAATCTATAATATTTAGTTAAAAGGATTATATTATATTGTACATTATTCACAAAAGGTTTAATCGATCACCGATTCAATTATTATTACTTGGGTAGCAATGATGTATTACTAGATACCGCTCATTATTTATGATTTTAAATTAGATTTAAAATTCGTTGCCAACGTAATAATAACCTATAGGGTCACACACTAAGAATGCTTGAAGGATTATTTAATTTAAATTGGATTTAAATTATATTAAAGTAATTTGAATTATTTATAATATTAATTAAGTATGACTTAATTAATTAGATAAATTTTGATATTCGAATATACTAATATTAATTATAAAATTTATTTGTTAAATAATTGAGACTTAATTATAATACAAATAGGAATTTCGAATTAATAATAACTCCTAATTAGTTAAGAGTTATAATTCGTATTTCTACTCTGTATATAATATCTCTTGTGTGGCTGATTTTGCGTGCAAGACTTTTACTAAAACGCTAGCCACCAAGAGAGAAGATGGAGAGAGCAAGAAGAAACGGGTTTGTGCTTTTACACATCCAATCCTTGAGTTCAAGCATTCGTGTGGATACCGATAGAGCGTAGAACGTGAGAGCGGGATGCGTGGTGATTGAACAAGCTTTGGATCTCCATTAGTCAACCAATTGGTAAAGCTTCTGAAGGTAAACAATCTGATCTACGAATTAAATATATGTTTTTCGCATGGATCCTGCGATGGGTTTCAAAATTATGATTTTTTACATTTTTAATTACTGATTCCGTTGCGTTTATGTGCTCGAAACCCAACAATTCAGCCTCTTTGGCGCATTTATCTAGTGCCACAAACTCATCTTCCATCGTGGGATGAGTTATCACAGTTTGCTTTATGGATTTCCATGAAATTTTCGTGCCTGCTAGTGTAAACACATAGCCACTCGTAGACTTTAGAGCCTTCTTGCTAGATATCCAATTCGCGTCAGTATATCCCTCTAATACTACTGAATATCTTCCATAGTGTAATTCATAGTCTCGAGTTCCTCTCAAGTACCTCTGTACCTTTATGATCGCTTTCCAGTGATCAGCTCCCGGATTACTCATAAATCTACTCAACTTGCTGATTGAGTATGCAATGTCTGGTCTTGTACAACTCATTAGGTACATCAGACTCCCAATTATCCTCGAGTATTCCAACTGGGAAACGGCTACACCTTTGTTCTTGGATATATGTAAAGTCATATCCACAGGTGTCCTAGCTTTCTCAAAGTTATCCTTAAGAAACTTCTCAAGGATCTTGTCAACATAATGAGTTTGACTCAATGCGAGTCCTTCTGATATTTTAGAAATTTGGATTCCTACAATCACGTTTGCTAGTCCCATATCTTTCTTGTCAAATTTTTCCTTCGACATGTCTATTATAGATGATCACTTTATCATTGCTTCCGGCAATAAGTAGATCGTCTACATACAATGTCATCATGACATAACCATTGTCATTTTTCTTGACATAACTACTTTCGTTATCCTTGTAATAGGAACAACTATCACATTCATTGATCTTGAAGCCATTGGCCAGCACGACCTCATTAAATTTCTCATGCCATTTCATAGCGCTTGCTTCAAGCCATACAGTGACTTCACTAGTCTACAGACTTTCATCTCTTGTCCAGGGAAAACGAAGCCTTCAGGTTGTTCCATATAGATGTCTTCATCTATATCTCCATTTAGGACAGCTGTTTTCACATCCATTTGATGTACTGCTAATTTCGCATTGCAGCGGTAGCAACATCATCCTTATAGACGTTATTATCGTTACTAGAGAATATATGTCAAAGTAATCAACTTGTATCCTTTAATTACAAGTCTTTACTTGTACTTGTCGATAGTACCATCATTTTTCATCTTCTTCTTGAAAATCCACTTGCTTCCTAACAGTTTGTAACCATTTGGCAAATCAACTAATTCCCAAGTATTATTCTGCAGAATTGAATCAACTTCATTTTTAATGGCCTCTTTCCACATGGGGCCATCAGGTGAGGTAATCGCTTTCTTATAGGTTTTTGGGTCACCTTCCTCGAGAAAATAGGTCATAAAGCCAGACCCATAGGATTTCTTTGTACGTTATCTTTTGCTCCTTTTCACTACCCCACACTCGCATCTTCACTTTCTTCACTCTCATTATTGTCATCTATAGACTCGAGCTCGTTTAGACGTTGTAGGAGGTTCGTTTCCTTGATTATAAGGAAACGTTGTCTCAAAGAATGAGGCATTCCTAGATTTCATAATCGTATTCTTCTAAATGTCAGGAATTTCGGAATCATATACGAGAAACCGATATGCAGTGCTATGTGGTGAATATCCGATGAAGATACAATCCACAGTCTTTGGACCAATCTTCACCTTCTTAGGTGTAGGGATCAGACATGTGTCAGGCATCCCCATACTTTCAGGTGTTGGTAACTTGGTTTCTTTTTCTTTAACTTTTCGTAAGGACTTGCATCCTTATTCTTGCGCATAGTAAGATTTAAAATATTATTCTCGCTTAAGATGGTTCCACATCGACTGCGGAAGTCCAGAGCTTAAAAACATCATATTCATCATCTATTTTAGAGTGCGATTCTTCCTCTCAGCCACTCCATTTGAATGAGGGGAATATGGTGCAGTGACCTTATTGATTATATCATGTTGTGAACAGAATTCCCAAAAGCTTTCAACATATTCACCTCCACGATCACTTCGAATCTTTTAAATTTTCTCAGTTTGTTGTGTCTCAACTTCTTCTCTATAAAATTTTAAATTTATCTATAGCTTCGTCTTAGATTTTCAGTAAATATACATAGCAGTATTTTGTATATTCATCTATGAATTTAATAAAATACTTGTTTTCTCCTCTTGTTGGAGCGAATTTTAAATCACATATATCGCTATGTATTAGGTCTAGCACTTTGGTGTTTCTTTCCACACGTTTCAATGATGATCTTGTTAATTTTGCCTTAACACAAGTCTGATACTTATGTTTTGAATCAATTGTTAATTTTGGTTTGTATCCTTTTACATTTAACCTTCGTAAAGTGTCATAATTAACATGTTATAATCCAGCATTCCATAAATTAGGAGACTCAAGTAAGTAAGCAGAAGAATTCTTCATTTCATTATCGTTCTTAATGGACATAACATTGAGCTTAAAAAGCCCATTGGTTACATAGCCCTTGCCTACAAACATACCACTCTTAGACAAAATAACTTTATCTGACTCAATTATAATACGAAATTCGTTCTTATTCAACAAAGAACCAGACACAAGGTTCTTACGAATATGAGGCACATACAGTACATTCATCAAAGTCAGATTCTTCCAAGAGGTCATCTTAAAAATCACCGTGCCTTCATGTTAGGTCACACACACTGTAGAGGGGGTGAATACAGTATAAAATACAATCAAATCGAACTTTAATATATTAAGTAATCAGAAAACAAATTTTATTGAAACAATAAACTCTGTTATAGTATGGAACTGTTACCTCTCAGTGATGAATAAATATCACGAGAGCTGCTAGGGTTACAATGAATAATATGCTCGATTATTATAACACTTTTAGTGTAAACCCTATGTCTGTGTTTATATACTACACAGTTACAAGATAATCGCTAATTGATATGGAATATAATTCTGCTTCCTAAAATATATCAATCAGATATCTTTTCTTCCAAGTATTCCATTCTTCACGGAACTCCATCTTCATGCATATCTCTTCTTATGTTTATCTCGATCTTCTTTCCTTTAATCAGCTACTTTCCTTATCTGATCGTCCTTCAGCACTTAAGTTCTAATATCTAACTTCTGATGATTATCTCCTGATAATATAAGTACTGATATCCTTAAGTCCTGACTTCCAGTATAAGTACTGATCAACAGTTAAGTACTGATTTGTCCTGTTAAGTAAGATCTGAAATCTAAACATAAATTATATTAGCCATGACATTATCAAATATATCTAACAATCTCCCCCAACTTGTAAATTAGCATAATATACAAGTTTAACAGATATTTGATGATGTCAAAAACATTAAGTACAAATGCATGAGAATTAGACTAGATTGCTACAACTTACAGTCCTTAAAGCTTTACCAATATTCAACTTCTGATAACAACTTCAGTCTGTACAAATATCAGAATTTAAGCAGTTGTAGATCTTCAACTTGGCTTCATCATCTGATCTCTCTGATGTCAGGAGTTGTTCTGAGATAGTTCTTCAACAAACATTTCTCAGCATATCTGAGTTCTTCAATCATTCTCCTTTTGGCATCTTTAAGCTCTGCAGTATCTTCACCAGTTTGAAAGATTGCAGCTCTGAGATCATTGATCTTTGCTTTTCTCAACTCCTGATCTAGTCTTATGACATAGGCTTTGTCAGACTCCAGATTGAATTCAAGTCCCTTAATACCAAGATATGTTCTGATCTGTGCAGTATTAGGCTTCATATCAACAATATCACCATTGTGATCTCTGTACTTTGGAACATATGTGCTGTCAGACTTAACAGAATAAAGCCTTTTTTGTCTCTGAATCTGTTCTTTTAAGTAGCTTGCAGCAGTTCCTGTTATTATGTCATCCACTTGAAGTAAGAAAAGTACATGCTCCAATTCTTCAAAATACTTCAATGGAATAGCATTTTGTCTTATATGATAAACCCTACCATCTGTCATGAAATACAACATGATGTATTCTTTCAAGTAGGTATGGTAAACCATCTGTACAGATTCCAGTTGATTCAATCTCTCAGGAGTTGCTCCAATACCTGGTTCACTCAAGGAAGTTGGATCATTGGTAGTGTTATGTATTCTTCTTTCATCAGCACTTCCCAATCCAGTCTTATCTCTAGCTTCCTTTCCAGTAACTACTCTTACTTCAAAACCACTTGCAGTAGTCTTCAAAGGTTGAGTCTGTTTTGCTAGTGAATCCTGGTAGGAGTGTCTTTGGTCCATCTTCTGATATCAAGTTAACTTGAGCTATGTCAGAGGTTACTTGCTTCTTCTGAATATCAGAACTTACAATTTCTTGACTCTGAACAACTTGAGCCATGTCAGAGGTTGTTTTAAGAACTTTTCTTGAAGTCAGAGCAAGATCATCCTTTTCATCAGTAATTTCTTCATCCTCAGGAGGCACATAAACCTTGATAGGTTCACCAACTTTTTCTTTACCCTTGGATCTTGGATCTATCTGCGGTTGTGATCTAGCCAATGTTGCTTCAGTAAGTGTCCTTTCTTTGATCACAATGCCTTTGAGTTTTGGAAGTGGCCAGAAGCTTCAGATTTAGATGTAACTTTCTCTGATTTAAGCCTGGCTTCTTCTTTCATTAAACTCTCCAAGTCCATTCCTGGATTTTCCTGAAGAAATAACTGTCTTGACATTTCCTCATCAAGATCTAAAAGTTCATCAGAACTTATCCTTTTACAAGTAGCAGAACTTATTCTCTTCCCAGTATCAGAACTTGTCCTGTGACTAGCTTGTCTTGATGTGAATCCTCTACCTTGACTATGACCTCTACCCATTCCAGAGTTTCCTTGATCATCTTTTTCATTATCCTTTCCTGTCAGTGTCTTGTCAGTCTTGCATTTGGACTTAATTACTTTCTCCCCCTTTTTGGCATCAGCAGGTAGTAGAAGAGAGATAAGCAATTCCACTGAGGATTGGATGTCAGTTAGTTGTGATTGCTGAGAAGGTTGATTTTTCAGAATTTCATCAATCTGAGTTTGTTGATGATCTTGAGTCTTCTCAATATAAGCAATCCTGTCAATGGTAGGTTGGAAGAACTTTTTCTTATCAATTTTCCAAACTTGTTCCTGTTTGATAAAGTTCTCCTGAATCTTGTGTAGCTCTGCATGAGTAGTTGAATGAAGACCTTGTAGATGTTTAGTACTCAATGCAGTGACTCTAAGCTGGGTTTTGAAATCATCAGAATTTAACATTTCATCAGCTTTAGTCAAGTGCTCAGCAAGATGCTTTTCAGTTGGAACACATGAAACTGAGTTCCATTCCTTAGTCCACTCCTGACCTGCAGGAGTTTCACTCCAAGGTACTGTTGCTTCTCTGGTAATAAACTTCTTAACTAGTTCAGACTTTAGAATAGTCTGTTGAGAAGCATGTCCTGAAGGACCTGCTGTATCAGCATCTGCAGTTGGAGCAGCATCACCAGTATCTCCAGCATTTGCAGCATCAGAACTTAAAGAATCAGTATCTTCTGATAACACAACAGTGTGAGTAGCAATGGAGGCTTCCACATCCTCTAATTGCTGATCTTGTGCTAAGTTTTGATCAACAGCCATATCCTGATGCTCACCTAAATTCTGATCATCAGCATCTTGATGCAGAGAAGGTGTTGTTGATAACTCTAGAGTTTGAACAGCATCAGTAATAGGTGTTGTGGAAGGATTATTTGTTGTTGGAGCTTCTAAAAGAATTACTTCAGGCACAACCAAGTTTTGAACATCAATATCAGCACTTGTGCCTGGATCAACAGGAGACACAGAAGGTGTGTTAGCCTTTTCAGAAACAGCTTCCTGAGATGGAGTTGATGGAGAAAAAGTGACTGGAGCAAATTCCTTGGCTTGTGAGATCAGAGATTCCTGATCCCCTTCCTTAGCTGCTTCCTCTTCATCATCTGAAACTGGCCTTTTTGCCCTCTGTTTCTTGTATCTCTTTGTTGATTTGGATTCCTTGGGAGTTTCAGGAACTGTCATTCTTCTAAGCCTTTTGAGAAGCCTAGATCCCCCAATTCCAGAATCCTTCTGAGAAGTCTCTTTCTCAGCTTCACCTACAACAGGTTCTGAAGAAGGAACCTGTTCCTCAGTATCAGATTCATCTCTCAGTACAGTCCTCCTTCTCTTTTGAGGTATTTGAGGAACAGTCTTTGTCCTCTTTGGCTTGGAGGATGAGGATTGAACAGTCTGTGAAGTGGAGAGATAGGATTTGAGATATGTCCTGAGGGTAGGTTGAGTAGTATGAGTGGTAGGTGTTGAGGATGATGGTTTTTGGGTGTTTGTGGTTGGTTGAACATCAGAGTAAACAGATCTATAAGTATGAGGATCAGCATTAACTAAGATCTTTTTTACAGACTGAGGAATCTGTAATGGTCTAACCACTGATTTCTTAGTGTCAGCATTTACCAGGTCATTAAAGTATCGTTTTGCAACTCTAAAAGGTGGGGTTGAGGAACTGACTAATTGAGGTTCATCAGTACAAAAAATATATATAAGTTGACAGAATCTAGGAAAATAGACAACATTCATATCCTCTGTCATCCTATCCCCAATAAAACCAATTATACCAGTTGCAAAATCAAAATGAGTTTGATGGATAATAGCATACCCTATGTGCTGACTCAGAATTGGGATAGCATCAAAATTCGAACATTTGTTCCCAAAAGCTTTGGTGATGCAGTTGAAGAAGAAACTCCATTCTCTTCTGATATTAGCCCTTTTTAACTGCCCAAGCTTTGCCAAACTCTTTTCATATCCCAAATCAGCCATTAACTCCTGAAGTGATGATTCCTCTGGAGTTGAAAAAGTACAATCTTCTGGGAGATGTAGAGCCCTGCGTATTGTACCAGGAGTAACTGCATAAGATGAATCACCCACTTCGAAAATAATACTGGGAGTGCCTTGTTTACCACCATCATCAAAGTGCCCAGTCCGCCAAAACGTCAGAACTTGTTGGCTCAAAAAGACTGAAGGTTGGGTAAGTGCATACCCAATCTCACTGTGTGCAAGAAGATCTTGCACAAAATGCAATTCAGATGGAACTTCAGCATGATCAAGAATTGCAGCATAGTTGTTTGGAACAAACTTAGCTCCATCAATGATTAAAACCTTAGGTGCCATGTGAAAAATTGAGATTTAAAAGTGCCTGTTAGGTGTTTGATAAAATGTCTGTATGAAAAACCAACGTGAGAGAAAGAGAGAGTAAAAGCAAGTAGAGAGAAAAAGTATGAAGGAAATAAAAGATTAAAGAAATCCTTTCTCTGTCGTACTTATACTCTAAAAAAAATGTTACCGTTGGACACCTGTCAGACATGCAGTAATAACGGATAGTTACTGGGCGCGAGAAAATAGTAATCATTACTTGCCCACTTGCCTGTTTTCAAGGAAAAACCACTTGCCTGTTGTCAAGGAAAAACCGTTCCATTTACCCAGATATTCCATTAATCAAGGTGAAACCATTTTAATTCAAAATTGAAACCGTTCCCACTGATTTAATTATTTTTCACTGCATCATTAATATTCTGAAAAGAAATCAAGTGAAAATGACCAAGATAAATCATATGATTAAGTACTGATAAAGGAAAGTCAGAACTTAAAATAAAACAGAATTTATATGGTCATCAGAATATCAATCAGGATTTATCAATACATTACAAAATAACTTAGAGACAAAATCTTGAAATAAAAACAGATTTCATTAATATATCAAGAGAATACATTCATGAAATGGAAATTACATCAGTACTTATACAAGATTTCCCTAAGCTACTAAACCTTACATCAACAGCTTTAGTCCTAGCTAAGAAGCCTGACAAAGCTGATGATGAAGAAAAACAGGAAGAAGACAAGATTAAATCATTTCTTCTTCTTCCTACTCTCGACAAACAGAATGGCGAGTCGGATGATTCGCTCTTGCTGGCGGAGAGCTTCCAGCCTTTCCTCCTCCAATCGCTCTAGATGGCGATGGTAGTCCATATAGAAGAATAGGAGTTGGGTCAGTACCTCCTGTGGGACAGAGTCCAATATCTCCTCAGGAATGGCCGTGACGTGCCATTCCTGCTGCCAGTCGGCACAGCTTAGCTCCATATTGAAGTTTTGGTAGTTCAAAAACATGTTGTATCTGACCATTGTGTTTTTGAAAGAAAAAGTATGAAGGTAAGTTTGTGAGAAAGAGTGTGATGGGAAAGCTGATGTGAAGTGGCTGCTTATATAGGCAAGAGAATGCCAGGAGACGTAAAAGTATTTAATGCTGATGGGTAGAATTAATTCTACCTCGTTTCCCCAGACTTGGAAAAAGAATAACATTCATTGGAAAGAGAAAACATGGTTGAATGCGCACAAGACACAAGTAAAAGTTGACTGTTTAAGTACGAGTACCATGAATCCTAACCATAGTGACCATTAATCTTCCACTTCACATGTTCTAGTTTGTACCGAGACTGTTATCAAATTTTATCCACAGATAAGTCAAGTAAAGAATTTAGACTGTAATATCAGAACTTAGACTTATTTCAGAACTTAACAGTCATCAGAACATAATTTCTTAACTCGAAAAAGGAATGCCTATCTAAGTAAATCCTCATACAAGTGCTGAGTTATACTCTTCAGAACTTAATCGTCAGAATATGCAACCAGAACTTGGCCTCAGAGTTAGTGCAAAATGACACAATGACTGTTTATCTAAAACAACATAGACCACCACAGTAATTTTCATCATTCAGATGGAGTGATTAGTGTGTGCATCAAGCTAAATAGCAGACAAAGAGTAAAGTCTGATTCACTTCAGTATATCTTAGAAATAAGGCATAACTAAAATTTTGCTAAAGAGCTGTCATTATCCTGAAACCTACTGATGAATGAGTTCATGCTTGAGTCCACCTCAACTGTTTTGTGCTAATTTTATGCATCTTTTTAAATTCTATTTTACAGTGGCTCCTCAATGTAAGTGAGTCACGACTGCTTATCAGAATTTATGCTATTATCAGAGTATTTCTCCAGTAATCATAGAGTGTGAAAAGTCACCAAGTAAAAATATTTTGCTTTTCTAATGCATATTTACTTAATACCAGCAATGCACTTGGGTCTTCCCTTCCACATTTTTACTCTAGATCTCAAAGGAGTACCTGATTTTATTCTTTGAACCTTTTGATTTTTCTTTTTATAAGTGAGGTTTATCAGCACTTAGTACATTCAGCAGTTTTACTAGTATCAGAACTTAATAGATGAGTAACATTATTCTAATTTATGACTTAGTAATAAGATAAACAAAGTAAACTTAACTAAGCTCAATTATCAGAATTTGCTAGTGTCATAAGATTTCCACAGAAATAATTACTTCTTACATGGGATCATTTGTTTATTGAAGACTAGTAAGTCAGTATCTAGCACAGTTATCCTCATAGGATTGAATGGTTACTTAGACAGACATATCACTTATCAGAGTTTAGAACCATATATCAGACAGCAGTCAGTACTTAAAAACATTTGTCAATTAATCACAGAATACACAAAGAGATTAAATTCTGTAAATACTGATCATAAAGTCTGATAATACAGAACAAGACTAAGCAGATTTAGAGAAAGAACCTGAAATCATTCCAAGTTTATTTACCAATCTTGTAAAAGTGGCTTCACACAGTGGTTTTGTGAAGATATCTGCTAGTTGTTGATCTGTTGGAATAAAGTGCAATTCCACTGTACCTTCATCCACATGTTCCCTTATGAAGTGGTACCTGATGCTGATGTGCTTTGTCATAGAGTGTTGAACTGGATTACCTGCAATAGCAATAGCACTTTGATTATCACAGTAAATAGGGATTTTGAAATATGTTAACCCATAATCCAGTAACTGATTCTTCATCCAAAGAATCTGTGCACAACAGCTTCCTGCAGCAATATACTCTGCTTCAGCAGTTGATGTGGAAATTGACTTTTGTTTCTTGCTGAACCAAGAAACCAATCTGCCTCCAAGGAATTGGCAGCTTCCACTTGTGTTTTTCCTGTCAATTTTGCAACCTGCAAAATCTGCATCTGAGTAGCCTATTAGTTTAAAATCTGATTTTCTAGAATACCACAATCCTAGATCAGCTGTTCCTTTAAGATACTTAAAGATTCTTTTCACAGCTGTTAAGTGAGGTTCTCTTGGATCTGCTTGAAATCTTGCACAAAGACAGGTAGCATACATGATATCAGGCCTACTAGCAGTTAGATAGAGTAGAGAGCCAATCATACCTCTGTAGTCAGTAATATCTACTGATTTACCAGTATCCTTATCCAGTTTTGTTGCAGTGGCCATGGGAGTGGATGCACTTGAACAATCTTGTATTCCAAATTTCTTCAGCAAGTTTCTAGTGTACTTTGTTTGACAAATAAAAGTGCCTTCTTCATTCTGCTTGACTTGAAGGCCCAGAAAATAGCTAAGTTCCCCATCATACTCATCTGATATTTTGACTGCATTAGTGTGGCAAACTTCTTGCAAAGTTTGTCATTTGTAGACCCAAAAATGATATCATCAACATAAATCTGGACCAGAAGTAAGTCCTTTCCATGGTTGAGGTAGAACAGTGTTTTGTCTATTGTTCCTCTGTTGAATCCACTTTCTAGAAGAAACTGAGCTAAAGTCTCATACCATGCTCTAGGAGCTTGCTTAAATCCATAAAGTGCTTTATCAAGCCTGTAGACATAATCTGAATGTTTGGGATCTACAAAGCCTGGAGGTTGTTCAACATATACCTCCTCCTCCAATTCTCCATTGAGAAAAGCACTTTTCACATCCATTTGAAAGACAGTAAACTTTTTGTGAGCAGCATAAGCCAAAAATATCCTTATGGCTTCTAACCTAGCAACTGGTGCAAATGTTTCATCATAATCAATTCCCTCCTGTTGAGAATATCCTTTTGCAACCAGCCTTGCCTTATTCCTTGTAATTATGCCATCACTGTCAGTTTTGTTTCTGAATACCCACTTTGTACCAACAACAGATCTATTCTTTGGTCTTGGCACTTGGGTCCAGACTTTGTTTCTTTCAAATTCATTTAACTCTTCCTGCATTGCTTGCACCCAATCAGCATCTTGAAGAGCTTCTTCCACTTTCTTTGGCTCAGTCTGAGAGAGAAAAGAATTGTAGAGACATTCATTTGAAGTACCTGTTCTAGTTCTGACACCTGCATTAGGATTTCCAATTATCAAATCAGGTGTATGTGATTTTGTCCACTTCCTTGCAGATGAAAAGTTTTCTCTAGAACTGGATGCTCCCCCATGATCCATGCAGTCTTCATTTTCATTTTCTGATGCTCCCCCTGAAACTATGCTCTATGAGTTGGATTCTTCAGTATTTAGATTTTCAGCACTATCGGAACTTGGTTTATCAGAACTTGACGAATCAGAACTTGAAGAGCCAGATGTATGTTCTGATGTTTCTTGAGATGTGGTAGGATCTTGAATATGCTCCTCCTGTATAGGTGCATCTTCCTTTGACGTAGTCACCACAGTTTCAATAACATCAGAGTTTAATCCATCAGAATTTACAGTATCAGGACTTAGACTATCAGGATTTTCAGTATCAGAGTTTGAGTCTTCATTTTCAAATCTCAGCTGATCATGGTCAATAAAATCTTCAAGACCAGTAATCTTCTTGTCATCAAAAGAGACATCGATGGATTCCATGACCACTTTTGTTCTCAAATTATAGACTCTGAAGGCTTTTGTGGAAAGTGGATATCCAACAAAGATTCCTTCATTTGCTTTTAAATCAAACTTGGATAGCTGTTCAGGATGAGTCTTGAGAACAAAACACTTGCATCCAAATACATGAAAGTATTTCAGATTTGGCTTCTTTTTCTTCACCATCTCATATGGTGTTTTTCCATGCTTGTTAATAAGTGTTGCATTTTGAGTAAAACAAGCAGTTTGCACAGCTTCAGCCCAGAAATAGGTTGGAAGCTTTGCTTCTTCAAGCATTGTATGTGCAGCTTCAATGAGAGTTCTATTCTTCCTTTCAACAACTCCATTTTGCTGTGGAGTTCCAGGAGCAGAAAATTCCTGCTTTATTCCATGGTTTTTGCAGAACTCTTCCATTATTAAATTCTTGAACTCAGTGCCATTATCACTCCTTAAAATTTTCACAGAATCTTTGTCCATTTTATCCAAATATTTGACATGATCAATCAAGATAGATGTAGTTTCACTTTTTGTGTGCAAGAAATACACCCATGTGTATCTGGTGAACTCATCCACTATGACCAACGCATACTTCTTCTTTGCAATAAACATGACATTTACTAGACCAAATAGATCAACATGTAGTAGATGATAAGGCTCAAGAATTGATGATTCAGTCTTGCTCTTGAATGAAGATTTTCTTTGTTTGGCCTTCTGACATGAATCACAAAGGCCATCAGGAGCAAATACTGACTTTGGCAGTCCTCTCACAAGATTTTTCTTGACCAGTTCATTTATATTGTTGAAATTTAAATGAGAGAGTTTCTTGTGCCAATTCCAGCTTTCTTCAATTGATGCTCTACTCATCAGACAGATTGCAGAACCATCAGTACTTGTTGAAAGCTTAGCTTCATAAATGTTACCACGCCTGTATCCTTTCAGAACAAGTTTGCCTTTAGATTTACTCACAATTTCACAGTGTTCTTCAAAGAAATCAACATGATAACCTCTGTCACATATTTGACTTATACTCAGTAGATTGTGTTTAAGTCCTGAGACCAGAGCTATTTCTTTAATTATGACATTTCCAAGATTGATATTGCCATATCCCAATGTTTTTCCAATGTTGCCATCTGCATAAGAAACACTTGGGCCAGCTTTCTCCACAAAGTCTGATAGCAGGGCCTTATTTCCAGTCATATGTCCTGAACATCCACTGTCCAGAACTAGAATATTTTTCCTGTTGCCCTGCAATCACAAAGACCACTAATTATTAGTTTTAAGGACCCAGACTTGCTTGGATCCTTTGGCCTTATTAAGTTTGTTAACATTTGCAGCGGATTTAGCATCAGAGTTTATGTTAACATTTTTCTTATCAGAACTTACACTATCAGACTTTGAATCAGAATTTACACTAGAAGGAATAATGGAAACTTTCTTCAAAGAAGGTTTTATTTGATAATAATCATAGTACAAACTATGATATTCCTTACAAGTATAAATGGAATGCCATAAACTACCACAATGAAAACAAGGATTCTGTGGTTTGTATCTAACAGAATGACTCTTAACTCCTGATTTGGAAGGTAAGGAGTTAATATTTTTATTCTTCCTGCAAAAAGAAGCCAGATGGTTAGAACTTCCACAGTTATGACATGTTTTCCTAGGAGCATCAGGAACAGGTTTATAATCATTGCTTTTATTCACACCATCCTTTCCATTCCTATTTTTCCTAGGTGATTTTACCTTGTTTGCATTCTTAACATCTTTCAGCTTATGCTTAAGCTGCTTCTTTGTCATTAAGCCTATGTTCACTTCAGCTGTCTTTTCCTGTTTTAGTTTGTCAGAAGTTAATTCCTCTTTAACTTCTGATTTCTCATTTTTAGGCTTTACAGTTACAAACTT
Source organism: Apium graveolens (assembly GCF_009905375.1). Lineage (NCBI taxonomy): Eukaryota > Viridiplantae > Streptophyta > Magnoliopsida > Apiales > Apiaceae > Apium > Apium graveolens. The sequence continues at coordinate 139,132,756 of NC_133648.1, read as the reverse complement.
AACAGGTTTTAACTTTGGCTTTTGCTTAACAACAGGCTTAATTTCTTCAGTTCCTTTATCATTCTTATCTTCTCCATAACCTAAGCCCTCTTTCTAGTTTCCACTACTTAGCAAATTTTGAGTTGTTTTGCCAGAGTTAGTCCAAGTCCTGATAATCTCTCTTTCCTTTTCTAACTCAGTTTTTAGAGATTCATTCATTTTTAGCACTTCATCCCTAACATAAAAAGCATCATCTCTATCCTTCTGAGTTTGATGGAACATGACTAACTCTTTTTTTAAGAAATCATTTCTTTTCTTAAAAGCAAGATTTTTAGAAGTTAATCTTTCACATGTTAAAGTTTGATCTCGATAACTAACAAACATGGTTTTAAGATATCTTCTCAACTCATTAATATCATCAGTATGAAAAGCATAAGTAGTCTGAGGTACCTTTGTTTCAGCAGCTTCAGAACTGCTCTCAGCACTTTCTTTATCAGCATTTGCCATCAATGCATAGTTCTCCTCACTTTCAGAGTCTGAGGAGTCTGTCCAGCTTTTCTGCTTTGTGACAAGAGCCTTGCCTTTGTCACCCTTTGCCTTCTTGCAATCAGGAGATATGTGGCCTTTCTCACCACAGTTATAGCATTTAACATTGGTATAATCTCCTCTGTCAGACTTTCCTCCTTTGCCTTTAGATCTTCTGAAATTCTTCTTATCAGAACTTATGCCTTTCCTGGAAAACTTCTTTCCCTTCCTGAACTTCCTGTATGCAATATTTGTGATTCCTTTCACCATAAGAGCACACAGCTTCATCATCTCCTCATCAGCATCAGTCTCAGGCAAGCTTTCAGAATCTGAGTCATCATTACTTTCAGAACTTGATGACTCAGTTTCAGACTTTATGAAAAGAGCTTTACCCTTGTCTTTCCTTGAGGAAGCTGCTTTGGGGGATTCTTCTTCAGCCTTAAGAGCAACTGTCCTTGACTTTCCTCCTTTCCTCTTGCTTCTTTGTTCCATCTCAAGTTCATGAGTCTTGAGCATTCCATAGATTTCATCAAGAGTTGTTTCATCAAGATTGTAGTTGTCTCTTATTGTCGTTGCCTTCAAATCTCAGCATTCAGGAAGAGCTAACAGGAATTTAAGGTTTGAATCTTCAAGATCATACTCTTTATCAACCAATGACAAATCATTCAAAAGTTTGACAAATCTATCATATAAATCATTCAATGACTCATTAGTCTTTGAGTCAAAATGTTCATACTCTTGAGTGAGTATTGTCTTTCTGTTCTTCTTAATTGTGTCAGTTCCCTGACACCTTGTTTCCAGGGCATCCCATATCTCCTTAGCAGTCTTGCAGTTGATTACTCTGTTTGACATTACATTATTAATGGCACTATGCAGTAAGTGTCGTACCTTAGCATCCTTAGCAATTGATGCTATATCTTCAGCAGTATAATCACTCTTCTCCTTTGGTACGGTCTTTGCTGCTTCACCTGCAACTGCAACAGCGAGCTTGGTTGGTTTGTGAGGTCCTTCCTTGATTCTATCAAGGTATTCTGGATCTGTTGCTTCCAGGAACATGGTCATCCTTACCTTCCATATGGGATATTCAGATGGTCTCAGTATGGGAACTCTGATAGTCTCATATCGACTTTGAATTTGTGTCTTTGGAGGTTCTTCAATTTTGGTAGGCTTAGTTGGAGTTTCTGTGTCAGACATGATTGTGTTTGGATCTTTAACTGTATGTGTGTTAACAGATCGGCTCTGATACCACTTGTTAGATCACACACACTGTAGAAGGGGTGAATACAGTGTAAAATACAATCAAATCGAACTTTAATATATTAAGTAATCAGAAAACAAACTTTATTGAAACAATAAACTCTGTTACAGTATGGAACTGTTACCTCTCAGTGATGAACAAATATCACGAGAGCTGCTAGGGTTACAATGAATAATATGCTCAATTATTATAACACTTTTAGTGTAAACCCTATGTCTGTGTTTATATACTACACAGTTACAAGATAATCGCTAATTGATATGGAATATAATTCTACTTCCTAAAATATATCAATCAGATATCTTTTCTTCCAAGTATTCCATTCTTCACGGAACTCCTTCTTCATGCATATCTCTTCTTATGTTTATCTCGATCTTCTTTCCTTTAATCAGCTACTTTCCTTATCTGATCGTCCTTCAGCACTTAAGTTCTGATATCTAACTTCTGATGATTATCTCCTGATAATATAAGTACTGATATCCTTAAGTCCTGCCTTCCGGTATAAGTACTGATCAACAGTTAAGTACTGATTTGTCCTGTTAAGTAAGATCTGAAATCTAAACATAAATTATATTAGCCATGACATTATCAAATATATCTAACACTTCACCTTCAATGGTAGAAGTCGCTGAATTCCCCATGTAAAGCTTCTCACCACCATCAAAAACTTTAAGGCTAGAGAAAATTTCCTTGTCTGAGCAAACATGCCTAGTAGCACAAGTATCAATCCACCACTCACGCGGATTAGAGCCGACCAGGTTCTCTTCAAAGACCATAGCACAGAGGTCTATGTCACCCATCTTCTTGGAGATATGATCTGTTATGCAAGACATGCATGTACCTTAACAAGACTAAGACAATTTGTCAACCCTAAGTAAGTTGTATTGTTATCTTAATTTGTATTTTGTACTTATAACACTTATAGTCTGTAAAAATTTCAAAAGAGCAGACTAGAGTCTTTTTCTATAAACAGTGTCAAGAATTCTATCTAGAAGAAGATCAAGAAGATCATGCCTCAGAAGAATTATGAAGAAGCTTGGAGTTGAATAAATCTGTTTTAGGAAAAACATTCTAAGTCAAGATCTCTACTAGTCACAGATTTAGTGTTATAGAGAAGTCATTCGAGAACTCAAAATGACTTATCGAGAAGTCAGGAAAGGCAATAGAAATCTCACATAGATATCAAAAAGCCAAATTAAAGACATGGAGCTTGGAGATATCGACAAGTCATTTCTTCAATAGAGAACTCAAAGTTATCGACAAGTCAACATTTATTAGAGAACTCTGAGTTATCGATAAGTCAAATTTCACTAGAGAACTCAGAGATATTGATAAGCCAAAATTCACTAGAGAACTATGAGTTGTCGACAAGTCAAATTTGACTAGAGAACTCTGAGTTATCGATAACTCAATAAACCATTAGAGGACTCAGAGATATCGATAAATTAAAGTGAAGATATGAAGACTAGAGATCTCTACAAGCCAAATTTTCTTATAGAGACCTCAGAGACCTCTACAAGTCAAATTTACTATGGAGCATTAGAGATCTCGATAAGCCAATATACTTATCGAGATGTCAAGTTCTCTATAGACCAAATGGAGATCTCGAGGTAAAATCTCAAAGTACATAATTGCAGATCAGTTCAATATCCAAGATTAAAAATCAACAAACAATCCAAACAGCTGGATTGACAAGTCTACAAAAAGCAGCTTGAAAAATGTGCAAGATCAATGGTGAAGATTAACTGATAAAGGAAGATCAAGATAATTACATGATGCTAAAGATATGTTAAGCCAGAATTTGAAGATTTACTTTTTTATAAATAGAAATGACAAGTGACGGTTTAGTAAAGTTAATAGCATGTCTAATTGTACACTGTGTAAACCAGCAGTTAACTGAGTTATAAAGTTAACACTGGTCCTTTAGTCAGGAGTGACAATTTTAGATAGAAAATCTTGTAACTCTCTCAAGAAGAAGCTAAGCTCTTTATCAACAAAGAGCCTAGAAATTTTTTAGCAAAACATTCTTAATTTTAATATAAAATTAAGTGAGTTTTGAAGATTTGTGTTCTTTATTTTCTGCAAGCTTAACTTCTGCATGAACGCATTTTTACTACAAGATTTAATTTACTTTGGTCAACTATAAAAGATTCAAGAAAAGCTCAAAAATAGTAAAACACATTCACCACCCCCGCTGTATTATTCATTTTCTAACAAGTGGTATCAGAGCAAAATCTAAAAGTAAACAGATTCAAAATCTTGGAAGAATGAATACACTGAAAATTAGTAGCATCAAAATTCCTACCTTTGACAAAGCTAACTACACTCTTTAGAAAAAGAAAATGATGTTGTTTATCAAGATGGCCAATCCACTCTACATTCAGATCCTCAAGAATGGGCCATTCACTCCTATAGTTAGAGTTAAAAAATCAACAGATGGTGATATGGTCATTCCAGCTCATTATGCTCCAAAAGATCCTTCTGAGTAATTTGAGCCTGAAAAAGAGAAAGTTTCCCTGGATAGTGGCTTGCAACTGATATTGATTGAGTCACTTGACAATATGATGCATAACAACACTGTCAACTGTGACACTGCCAAGAAAATATGGGAAAAGATTGAGATACTCCGTGAGGGAACTGAGGAAGTTAGATCTAATCAAAGAAGGATACTGATTTCACAGTATGAGGGTTTCATGGCCAAGCCAAAGGAAAGTATAACTTATGTGTTTAAAAGATTTAACAAGCTTATAAATGATTTGCAGCTTCATCACAAATACTATAAAGCTGAAGAAGTGAACCTGAAGTTCTTGCTTACTCACCCTGATCATTTGAAACAGAAAATCTCAGCAATCAGGGAAGGGAGAGATCTGAGCAGAATAACACTGGAAGTTCTATATGGAATTCTCAAAACATATGAACTAGAAATGATTCAAAGGAAATCATTGAGATCTGGTCAAAGACATGTTGTAGATGGCTCAAGTGCCTTAATTGTCCATGAAAGACAAACACCTATTGATGAGCCAAGATCTCAAACTCCAGTGGCCTCAACTAGTGAGCAAAGAACAAATAATTCACATGAACAAGTCATTCTGAAATTAGAAGAAGATGAGTTCTACACTCTTAATGAACTAGATGAGCTAGATCAGTCAATGGCCTATCTGGCTAGAAAATTCTCTAACATTAGAGTAAAGAAGCCAAGATACTTCAAGGGTAAATGACAATCTTTCAACAAAGACAGCAGCTGGAAAGGAAAAGGGAAGTACACTTCTGAAAGCAAAACTGGCGACAAAACATGATTTGTTGACAGATCTAAGATAAGGTGCTACAACTGTGATGAGTTGGGCCATTTTTCTACAGAATGCAGGAAACCCAAGAAAGCAAAGAAGGATAAAGCTTATCTTGAACTTGAAGAAAAGTATGAAGCTCTTCTGAAGAAACAGCAAAGCAAAGCTTATATTGCAGAGGGTAAAAGTTGAGATGACTCTGAAAATGATGAAGATGAAGAATTTGGAAATTATGCACTCATGGCCTTGGAGCAAGGAGAATCATCCTCATCTAAATCACAGGTACCAACTCTTACCACAATTGATTTAAATGTGAATCAATATAAGGAAACTGTAGAGAAGATGAGCACATAAATGTTTTACATCCACACAAGCATGGTTGCTGCTAATGAAGAAGTTAGCATATTAACAAAGATAAATGAGAAGCTTGAAAGTGAGAAGCAAGAAACTGAATTATTATTGGTGGAAATTGAAGCTTTAAAATAAGAAAATGCATATCTAAAGAACAAGCTTAAGTGTGCAAGTGAAATTAAAGCAGTGCTAAGGGAGAAGCTGGAAAAGAATGTAATGAAGCTGAAATCTTTCAAAAATGCATCTGAACTGGTTGGACAATACCATGAGAAAATAAGCCATGTGCAAACATTGTTATTGGCCTTGACTATGATGCTTTGAATGACAAAAATAAGACTGTAGGTGACAAAGGGAAAGCAAAAAAAACTGAATATACTCCAACCTTTTTGAAAGAGGTTAATGCACCTATATTCAAAGCATGTGAAGTCAACTTCAGTGAAGAAGAATTGATTATCAAGCAAGAAATTGCTGATGAGGACAAAGAGAAGAAAATTGCAGAATCAACTCAGTCTTCCAATACTGAAGAGAAGCTCATGGACAAACAAAGTCTCAAGACACCTGTTAAAGAAACCAAAAATGAAGATGCAAGAAAGAAAAAAAAAATAGAAATGGGAAAATAGGGATAAACAAAAGCAACAATTTTGCTTATGTTGCACATGCTCCAAGAAAGAAATGTGAAAAATGTGGCTCTGTGAATCACCTAACTCACCTTTGTAAAAAGGCAGTTAGCAAGCCAACTGAAGGAGCCTGAAAATACAATGAAGCAAATGTAAGTGATCCCTGCTCCTTCTGTGACAAGTTTGACTGCATTCCTTTTAACTTAAAAGTGATGAAAAGTTGCCACAAACTGAGAGTAGACCTCAAGGAAACAAGAATTGAATCTACAACAGAAAGGGAAAATGATCAATAGTCAATGAACTCTATTTTATCTGAAACTACTCATTCTACTTCTGCTAAATCAGTTAACAGAAGAAAGTACCCAACACTGCTTGGGTTGTTAAACACACTTAAAACTCATTGTGTGCAGGGCAAAGTGAAGAAAGTCATCTGGATCATAGACAGTGGATGTTCCAGGCATAGGACAGGTGATAAAGCTCTGTTATCACAGTTTGAGGAGAAATCTGACCCTTTGGTGACCTTTAGAGACAACAGCAAAAGATTCATAATGGGATATGGCAAGATTATTTCTGAATATGTTGTCATTGATGATGTAGTACTGGTAGCTGGTCTTGAAATGAATCTTCTCAGTGTTAGCCAATTTGCAGAAAAAGGCTTTGAAGTTTTATTCAACAAAGAAGAATGTACTTTTATCAGCAAGAAAACTGGTGAAGTTGCTTTGAAAGGAGCAAGGAAAGGAAGCTTGTTTGTTGCAGATTTTGACTCAAAAAATAAGGATGGTATTTGTTGCTTCTATACCAAGGCATCAGAAGAACAAAGCAAGCTATGGCATATAAAGCTATCTCACTTGAATTTCAAGGCAATTAACACATTGGTCAAAAAGGAGTTAGTAAGAGATATGCCTCAACTGGAGTTTGCTCAAGTTGAAGTTTGTGAAGCTTGTCAGAAAGAAAAAATGAAAAGATCAAGACACAAGTAAAAAACTATGAATTCTATAAGTTCTCCTTTGCAACTAAATCACAAGGACTTGTTTAGACCAGTAAATGTCTTATCTATTTCAAGGAACAAATATGCACTTGTGATGGTGTATGATTTCTCAAAATACACTTGGGTAGAGTTCATGCCCTCTAAAGATAAAACTTCACACATCATTATTGAGCACATCAAGAAGATAGAAAAATAGGCTGAAGATTACAACTGTGTAAAAAGATTGAGAAGTGATAATGGAACAAAATTCAGAAATGCAACATTGAGTGAATTCTGCAAAAGTAAAGGCATTGTTCAAAAAATTTCAGCTGCTAGAACACCTCAACAAAATGGAGTTGTAGAAAGGAAGAATAGAACATTAGTTGAAGCTGCTAGAACAATGTTGCCAGATGCCAAGTTGCCAATAAGTTTCTGGGAAGAGGCTGTTAACACTGCATGTTACACTCAGAACAGATATCTCATTAAAAAGGCACATGGTAAATCACCTTACTCAATTCTGTCTAAAAAAAGCCTATTATGAAGCATCTTCATGTGTTTGGAAGCAAGTGTTACATTTTGAAAGACAACACTGAATATGTGGGAAAATTTGACTCAAAAGTCTTTGAAGCAATTTTTCTGGGATATTCACTTGAAAGAACAGCCTATAAAGTTTATGTGATTGATCAAAAGAAGATAATGGAAAGCACAGATGTGACTTTTGATGATGACAAGTGTCCAGACTTGAAGTGCCTTGATGATAATGAAGTTGAAGCCCTTGCATTCGAAAACCTCAACATCGATAGTGATTCTGATGGGGAAGATGAAGTTGATGCACAACAGATGTTAAATGAAGAGACTACTCAACAAGAAAATCATGGAAGTGGAAGCTCATCCCAAACACCTGAATTTGATAGCACGAACTCAGGGGGAGAAAGAGAAGAAGGATCTAGCGGTCATACCCATAATGAAGAAAATAATGAAGGAACAAGTCAACAAACTCATACAAGGAAGTGGGATAGAAGTCACACTAGAGAAGCAATTATTAGTGATCCTACGGCTGGTGTGAGGACTAGAAGTGCAACTGCTAATGAGTGCCTACATGCATGTTTTCTGTCTCAAGTAGAGCCTTAGAAAATTGATGAAGCTTTACTGGATCCTGATTGGAAGAGCTGAATCAGTTTGAAAGAAAAAAAGTTTGGAAATTGGTTCCTGCACCAAAGAATAGAAGCATAATTGGAACAAAATAGGTATTTAGAAACAAGATGGATGAAAATGGTATAGTTACCAGAAACAAAGCAAGGTTGGTTGCAAAAGGCTACTCACAAGAAGAAGAAATTGATTATGATGAAACTTTTGCTTCAGTTACAAGACTTGAAGCAATAAGAATTTTTCTAGCATTTGCTACACATTCAAATTTTAAAGTGTATCAAATGGATGTCAAGAGTGCCTTCTTGAATGGTGAATTAGAAGAAGAAGTTTATGTGCAACAGCCACCTGACTTTGAAGATCCAGAATTTCCAAATTTTGTGTACAAGTTACTCAAAGCTCTTTGTGGACTAAAACAGGCACCTAGAGCTTGGTATGACACACTGTTAGAATTCCTCCTAAAGCATGGTTTTACTAGAGGTACCATAGATAAGACTCTCTTTTACAAGAAATATGGTGAAGATATGATCCTAGTTCAGATCTATGTGGGTGATATCATCTTTGGTTCTACTAATGAGAAGCTTTGCCAAAAATTCTCCAAGCTTATGCAAAGTGAATATGAAATGAGTATGATGGGGGAATTTAGTTAATTTCTTGGACTTCAAGTCAGTCAAAGAAGTGATGATATCTTCATCAGCCAAACTAAGTATGTCAAGGATCTATTGAAAAAGTTTGGTATGGTTGACTGTTCCCCTGCATCTACACCTATGTCTACTGCAACAAAGTAGGATAAAGATAAAAAGGGCAAGAGTGTAGATATCTCAACCTATAGAGGGATTATTGGATCATTGCTTTATTTAACAACAAGTAGACCAGACATCATATTTGCAACATGTCTATGTACAAGATTTCAAGCAAATCCAAAAGAATCACATTTGATGGTTGTAAAGAGGATTTTCAGATATTTGAAGGGAACTCCAAACTTGGGATTATGATATCCTAAGGGAACTGGTTTTGAAGCTGTTGGTTACACAGATGCAGACTTTGCTGGATGCAGGGTTGACAGGAAGAGTACTAGTGGAAGCTATCAATTTCTTGGACAAAGACTTGTATCATGGTATAGCAAGAGATAACAATCGGTATCAACTTCCACAGTTGAGGCTGAATACATAGCTACAAGAAGTTATTGTGCTCAAGTGCTTTGGATTAGAAATTAGCTAATGGACTATGGCCTAGTGTTACACAAAATTCCTATCATGTGTGACAATACTAGTGCTATATCTATAGTGGCAAATCCAGTTAATCATTCTAGAACAAAGCACATTGATGTAAGGTACCATTTTATTAAAGAACATGCTACAAATGGTACCATTGAGCTCATTTTTGTTCCAACAGAAAAATAATTATTTGACATTTTTACTAAACCTTTGGATGAAGCAACTGTCACTAGACTTGTAGGTGAAATTGTAATGCTAAATTCTTCATCCTAAGGCAAGAACTCAGCTAATGTGTTGCAGTAGATTAATTTCCAGTGAGTCAAAATTAATTTGATTTGATTGGAAATTAACTGGAATATGAATTATAAATATTTTAGAAATCTCTGCATATTTATTTTTCAAAATTCAAAATTCAACTTGGAATTTTTCAAATTCTAAGTAAACTGCTCAGTTGTTAATTTACATTCTTAATATGTAAAATTAACACAAGGCAGAATTACAGAAATCAAAAGTTATAGAGAACTGAGTTCTCGATAAGTCTAATTGACTTCTCGACAAGTCATTTTAGGACATCTCGAGTGAGTTCTCGACAAGTCAATTTACTGACTTCTCGAGTGACTTCTTGATAGGCTTAAAAATGACTTATCGATAAGTCCTTGTAGAGTTCTCTAGTAGTGTTAATTCATAGAGTTCTCTATAAGTACAATTTTTGACTTATCAATAACTCAAAACTGAAATAATTTAAGAATAATTATTTTGGTAAAATACTTTTGGAAAATTTACTCTAATTTTATTTTGAATTTATTCAAATAAATGTTGGAATTAATTCAATCCATTTTTGGACAAACTGGGTATTTATTTGATATCTTGATAAGTCAATTTTTAGTTCTCTATAAGAGTAATTTAAAATGACTTCTCGATATGTATTTCAATTCTTATAAATGACTTCTCGATAGGCAAATTCCAAACGTCTATTTTCAAATTCTCGACAAGTCATTTGCTTTTACTATAAATACCCAGGCTTCTCGATGCATACACCTACTTACAACTTTCAAGATCTTAAGTGACCTAGCTTTCAATCCAAAACCGATTTCTCTCTAGTTTTTCCTTCTTTCTCACAAATCTCTTTTACCCACTAAACTTCATACTCATATCAATGGCAGCCAACAATCTTGTACCCTTTCTCCCCAAGGAAACCAACTTTCTTGCATTTCTGGATGCAAATCAAGCACCTGAAGTTTTTCAGTGCTTTGTTAAGTTTCTTTCTGAGACCTACTTTGTAGGTGCTCTAACTGCTAATCCTGTGTTGTATTTAGATGTGTTAGGTAATTTCTGGAACACAGCAACAACGGGACAGTTGTGCATGAGAATCAAACTGCAACTATAGTGATAAACTGCACAATTAAGGGACATCAAGTGGAGATTCTTGAGGATGATGTCAACAAGGCTTTGGGCATTCCTACTGACAATCTGGTGGAGGCTCCAACTCAGGATGAGCTGCATGAGTTCAGGGACTTCATAAATTATTCTGAGAGGATTAATATGGCCAGCATGAACAAGAAATATCTGAGGAGGGAATGGTCATTCCTATTTGACTCTGTAATAAAGGCATCACTTGCAGGAAGTCAGGATTTGACAACATATCCAGTGTTGTCCAGAAGCTGGTCTACTCCATGGCTCATAATAAAAAGATAAATGTAGGACACTACATATTAGAGGAGCTGAGCACCAGGTTGACAATGCCATTGGAATCAAGAGGTAAGGGGATCTTTCTGCCTAGATTTATTAAGTCAGCTTTAAATTATAAAGTAAATGACATATATATAATAGAAGGTGTAAATGGGACACTAATTGGAAATTGTAAGCAAGTATCAAAAATTCTATTTGGATCACTTCTTACTAAGAAAAAGGTTCCATTAAATCTTAAGTTAACACCTTTCATGATTGAAAGATTTAAGGCTTATCCTTATTCTATGCCAGGCATGAGAAGTATTGGTAATCAATCTAGCAAAGCTATAATCCCTGAACTTGTGGAAGTACAAACACAGAAACACCCACAGGGATCTTCCCAAGCTGCAACCATTTCTTCAAAATCTTTAGAAGCTAGGAAACCAACCACCTCATCTTTTCAAAAGGATGAGGTGAGTAAAAAGAAGAGAAAAGGGGCAACCTTGACTGTAGTAACTGAGAATGGTGAGGATATACCTTAAAAAGAGTCACCTCTGGTCAAAAGATCCAAAAGGAGTAAGCAAACTGAGCTGACCACTCTAGCCTCCTCTGTATCCTCCCAACAGGATACAGTTGTAAAAGCAACCAGTAGTGAGTCTGCACAGCCTGCACAAGAAGTAATTCAAGTGTATGGTAGGAGAAATAAGGAAGGCACACACTATGAGGACACATCTCTTGAAGCTCCCTCATTCATTCAGGGGGAGCTGCCAACAGTCACAACTGAGCAACAAATTCTTATAACTAATATTTCTTCTATTTCAATTCCACTTGAATCCACTTCTCAAGTGCAACAAAAATCAAGTGACTTAGCTCAAGAAGCTTTGCTCACCACCCAGACACCAAATTTAGATGGTGAGAGGCTACATGTTGGGGTAGACCTTAATGACACCATCAAAACCATGGGGGTTTTATCAGTTTTTACTGAAGACCCCATGGATGCTTCTAATGCACCTTCATGTACAAAATAGTCTTCACAGACTGAAAGGTTTGGGGTAGTACTCCTGAGGGGGAGCTACCTAAATCCCCTCCAATTCAATTGGAGGTTCTCACACTTAGTGAGGAACAATAACTAGCCAACACCACAAAGCAATCTATGAGTCAAACTATGACTTCAGTCACAAGTGTTTCTGAGCTATCAACCTCACAACCCAAGAACCTCACATTCTCACCAACTGGCTTCAAGAATCTTTCTCTCAACCCACATCTGTAGATGATCTATTAGTGGAGCAGATTTCTGGATTGGCAAACATCTCTCAACCTCTACTCACCTATGATATGAACAATCAGGACTATCAGGCCATCATGCTCACCTACAGTGAAGATGTGGAGAAATAGAAGGAGAAGATTGTAAATGATGAAGAACAAGATGACAATGTGGATGCATGGCTATCTCAAGACTTTGTGTTGGAGATGGATCAAGTATTGGTCATATTCAGGGAAGAGTATGTTACTATTCTTGGAAGCAATGCAAAGGCCTTGACTCCATAAGAAGTATATGATGCAGTCACAGAAGTGCATAAAGCTCAACTAAAGGCTTTTCACCTTTTTGGTAAAGCTCTTGAAGTCAAATTGACTGGTCATGAAGACATGATCACGAAGATGGTGAGGGAAAAGATGGATGAACTCATTCCCTCTCAAATTGAGATCAAAAATCAATTCAAACACTTCTCAGACCAAATTTCTAGATATGATCTCAGTGGTGTAGATAAAAGCATGACACAACTCAAGGATTCCTTTGTTGCCTTGCACAATCAAGTTCAGACTCATATCACTAAATCTAATGACACAAGGTTGAAGTTGGATCAGATGCACAATGCAAGATACACTCCTTCTTCTTTGGTCATGGATGAGATTCATAAATTTGTGCAAGCTACATTGGGGTCATTTACTGTTGTCTCTACATCAAGCTCCCATCAACCTGCATCTACTTTAACAAATCTACAGATTCAGTCTCTAGAAGGTCAAGTAACAACATTGCAAGACTCCAATTCTTCTCTCACTCAACAAGTCCAGGCCTTTACTTCTCTAGTCAAGAGCCAACAGACTGACATCCAGACCCTGGTGGACTCTCATAGGCATCTTCAGATGCAAAACTCAGTTGCCTTGGGTCTGCAACTCAGTTTCCTTGGGTGCCATCATGGGGAAGCTCAACATTGCACTGCCTGCCTTACTTGAACAGATTAGACCAGAAATTCCATCTCCTCTTCTCATGCCTGTTTCCAAGACTAAGGAGGAGATTGAGGCTAGAATTGCACAATCCAGGAATGCTCCAAAATCTCAAAAGTCTGTTCAAGAGGGACAAAGTTCACATAATCAAGTTGATGTGGGCAAAGAAAGACTACTGAGAGCTGTAGAAGGACCTAACCAAGATCATGAATTCAATGATCTTCTAGAAGCACTAAAAGTGCCTCTCCAACAAAACTACGAGAGTTATAAGAAAACTTTAGGCAAAAATAGAAATTTTGTAAGAGCAGTGGTGGTGAAGATTGACAACTTTCTATAGAAGAGAATTGTGATGAACATCAATGATGGTGGGGTAGACAGATGTCTTCAGGGTACCTTGGAATGCCTTCAGACATTGAGGGCATCTGAATTGGATGTTATGATTGACAAAGTCCACCAAGTAATTCCTGAAGACACTCAACTTTTACATGAGCTTAAAAAGTTACAGGTAGCAGCTTTTACAGAAGCCTATCTATCTCCAAACAAGGAAATTGTTTATGTCTGCCCATCCACCAAGCAAGTCAAGCATCTCTATATTCCTAAGCATTGTGTCAGGAACAAATTTAAGGTTGCTCATGACTCTACAATCTGATTTGAAGATCAAGAAGAACAAGAAAGATGAAGATGTTGAGATGATAAAAATCTTGGAAAGATACCTGAGATATTATGACAACATGTTGCCAGCTATTAAGTACAATCTAAGGAAATATGAGGATGATGATGAGCAGAAAGATGATCAAAAACCTTCTGGCTCAAATCCAAGTCAATCCACGGCAACTGGCAGCAAAGACAAGAAGCAGGAGGAGAAGAAAAATGATGAGAAGAAAAAGGGAAGTGAGAGGAGAACTAAAAAGGCTCATGATAGCTCAGAAACATACCAAACCCTAAAAATCCAAACACAACCAGCCCAAACCTCAGCTCAACCTAAAACATAAACTATCTCAAACATCAAACCACCTCAAATCTCAAAGCCAAAGTTTCTGTACAAATAAACAACCAACTCCCTTATAAAAATTCCAATCACCACAAGCCAGAAAAATCTTAAGAAAATGACAAACCTACCTTTAGCCAAACCTTCACTAAAATTCAAGAACAAATCTGTTGGGAGAAAGCCTAAGAAACTCAAGCCTACGAAGAAAGTGTAAGTCACTGAAAGGGCCATCTAGAACTGTTTCAAGCAATCTGACTTTCTACCACTAAAGTGGTGCATCTCAGATGAAGACCATTTTCAACAACTTGCTGAGGAAATAGTCAGAGTTTGGATTGTATCTCTTAGGGAAGTCATAATTTTCTATGAAGATGGTTCATTCACCTTTCTTAGTAGTAGATTAATGGACTCTCTTTCAACCTCAGAAATTAAGAGTGTGATAAGTTTGCTAAAAGACAAGGATACTTCTACAAGAGCATGGAGATCAGTTCTAGCTGAATGGTTGATTGAAAGGGAGGAAACAAAGAAAAGAGATGAGGCTGAAGCTGAAGAGAGAAGGAGGAAGTCTGATGAAGAAATAGAGATGTACATAAAAAGATCTGAAGAGTTGAAAGCAAAAAGAATGAGTAGAATCTCCAGAGATGGAAAATTTCTCAATATTAAAGCTGGTCAATTTTTAAGATTCAGGATTGATTTACTGGGCAAAGGTTACTCAAAAGCGGCAAGACAGGAATTCATAGAAGATCTAAGTGGGACACCTATTATAGAAGAACTTAAAATTCTTGATTTCCTAAAGGATCTACAAAGAGAAGAAGCTGATACAAAAACTGTCTTTAACTGACACTTGTAACCATTAAACTCTATAAATTTCCTAATGTATAAAGAGTTGTAATTTGATCAAGCTTTGTGTATCAATTTAAATTTCACCATTTTAAACTTGGGGTTAGTCTTGTTAACAGGCATGAATTTGTGTTAAGTAATCTTCTCACAAATTGGGGGAGATTGTTGTGCAAGACATGCCTGTACTTTAAAAAGACTAAGACAATTTGTCAACCCTAAGTAAGTTGTATTGTTATCTTAATTTGTATTTTGTACTTGTAACACTTATAGTCTGTAAAAATGTCAAAAGAGCAGACTGAAATCTTTTTCTATAAACAGTGTCAAGCTTAAGAATTCTATCTGGAAGAAGATCAAAAAGATCATGCCTAAGAAGAATTATGAAGAAGCTTGGAGTTGAATAAATCTGTTTTAGGAAAAACATTCAAAGTCAAGATCTCTACTAGTCTCATATTTAGTGTTATAGAGAAGTCATTCGAGAACTCAAAATGACTTATCGAGAAGTCAAGAAAGGCACTAGAGAACTCACAGAGATATTGATAAGCCAAATTGAAGACATGGAGATTGAAGATATCGACAAGTCATTTCTTCACTAAAGAACTCAGAGTTATCAACAAGTCAACATTCATTAGAGAACTCTGAGTTATCGATAAGTCAAATTCCACTAGAGAACTCAGAGATATAGATAAGCCAAATTTCACTAGAGAACTTTGAGTTGTTGACAAGTTAAATTTGACTAGAAAACTCTGAGTTATCGATAAGTCAATAAACCATTAGAGAACTCAGAGATATCGATAAGTCAAAGTGAAGATATGAAGACTAGAGATCTCTACAAGCTAAATTTTCTTATAGAGAACTCAGAGACCTCTACAAGTCAAATTTACTATGGAGCATTAGAGATCTCGATAAGCCAATATACTTATCGAGATGTCAAGTTCTCTATAGACCAAATGGAGATCTCGAGGTAAAATCTTAAATTACAGAATTGCAGATCAGTTCAATATCCAAGATTAACAATCAACAAACAATCCAAACAGCTGGATTGACAAGTCTACAAAAAGCATCTTGAAGAATGTGCAAGATCAATGGTGAAGATTAACTGACAAAGGAATATCGAGATAATCACAGGATGCTGAATATATGCTAAGCAAGAATTGGAAGATTTACTTTTCTATAAATAGAAATGACAAGTAACAGTTTAGTAAAGTTAATAGCATATCTTATTGTACACGGTGTAAACTAGCAGTTAATTGAGTTATAAAGTTAACACTGGTCCTTTAGTCAGGAGTGATAATTTTAGATAGAAAATCTTGTAACTCTCTCAAGAAGAAGCTAAGCTCTTTCTCAACAAAGAGCCTAAAATTTTTATAGCAAAACATTCTTAATTTTAATATAAAATTAAGTGAGTTTTGAAGATTTGTGTTCTTTTTTTTCAGCAAGCTTAATTTCTGCATGAACACATTTTTACTACAAGATTTAATTTACTTTGTTCAGCCATAAAAGATCCAAGAAAAGCTCAAAAACAGTAAAACACATTCACCCCCCTGTGTGTTATTTATTTCCTAACATGATCGACCATATTTGTTTGTTTCTTCTTGTTGGCCTTTTTTGGCTTCTTGCAATCAAAAGACTTTTGACCTACTTTATCACAATTGTAGCACTTCCCTCAAAATTTCGACTTCGAAATTCCTCCCTTGGGTACCAGTTTTTTCCCTTTACCAGAAGTGGTCTTCTTGGCCTTGGAACTTTCAACATATTCTACCATGTTTTCCTTCTCAGTAGCAACATTCATTTTCTTCTTAGATCCTTTATTCTCTTCTTCAATACAAATTTGAGAATCAGATCCTCCATGGTCATCTCCTTTCGCTTGTGCTTAAGGTAGTTCTTGAACATTTTCCATGCAGGTGGCAGCATTTCAATCACAGTAGAAACTTGGAAAGGTTCACTAATGACCATTCCCTCAGCATGAATTTCATGAATGATCACTTGCAAATCTTGCATTTGACTGACCGCAGTCTCAGAATCTGCCATTTTATAGTCAATAAAGCAGCCAATAATCCATTTTTTCCCCAACGTCCTCGGTTTTATACTTATGGTCAAGTGACTCTCATAAGGCCTTAGTTGTTGGCTTCAAGCTATACACGTTATACAACGAGTCAGCCAAATAATTTAGCACATAATTGCGACATATGTAGTCGGAGTGCTTCCAAGCATACACAACATACAGAGTCTGCATGTTGCTCTCACTAGTGAGCAATGGTACCTCTTCCTTGAGGAAGTGATCCAGGTGCAACGTGGTCAGATAAAAGTGCATCTTTTAATGCCAATGTTTGAAGTTCATTCCGTTGAACTCCTCAGGTTTATTAGTGTGTGCAGCAGGCACATTTGGCATAACAGGTGCAACAGGCACTGTGGATGTGATATTCAGTACGTGCGTCTGTACTACAGGTGTATGTACACCAGTAGGCACCGCATGTACAATCGAAAGAACGAATCATGCCAACGTTTATCCCAAAGGCACACTAAAATGTCCAATGATAGTGTATCCCACAGGCACATGTCCAATAGGTGTCTGACCCCCATCAGATACTGCGATCTGTGCATTAGGGTTAGGCACCTTCTAGTGACCCCCATCAGATGCAGCGATCTGTGCATTGGGATCAGCCGTCGTGTTCATCGTATTGTTCACAGTGTTATTCTCTATAGTTCTGTTACTCAACAAACGGGCAGAGACAGATGTATTCACAGATAATAAATAATAATAGCTTTAAGATTGTTATCATAATCTGCGATTAATACATATAAATTAAGAATGTGCGAATAACGGAAACCAACAAAAAGGATATTATGGAGAAGTTATCGAGTCCAGTCGTATAACTGTCTCCTAAAACTATTACGACCCTCACTGTATCTGCGAGTCGTTAGCCTCCCATGATAAAACGAGAAGACGGTGATGTTATGCGACCAGTACCTTTGACGAACTAGAACAGAGCAAGAAACTATCACCGGAACAGATGTAGGATTTGTGTTTAGGAGACGGCTGTGTGTTGTATATCGAATGGATGAATAACATTAAGCCTGATACGATATTATATAGCCTTGAGGTAACATGTGCGCTGCTCCACGCATGATTAAATAAACGCATTAATTAATTAGTGGAAATTAAAAGCCCAAGCCCAGTGGAAATTAAATTTAGCAAAACTAGTTCGTGATTATTCGAGCCAATTTTCTACTACATTCATGTCCGCATGTCGCACACGCGAGTAAACTCGAAGGTTTCACAAGCCTCATATTTTCCCTCGAAAGCCCAAATTTTGCACCCCTGCACGCGAACGTAGGTGTTGGAGCAATAAATAAGTAACACATTTGAACACTATATAAGTATTTTGCTATCTAAAACTATGTATGCTCCTTTGCAAAATCAATGTGGAACTTTTATTTTTTCCACAAATTTCCACTAACTTTGGATGATCATATCTCATCCATCTGTAGTCATTTTGAGTGATTCAAATTGTCTCGGAAAACTCTTTCGGAGAAGAACACAGTCCAAATGTCACTCCTTACGTGCAAGCAACATTCGTCCAGTCAAATTATGACTCAAATTGACTTCATAATGTGGGACTATTATCCACATTTTTCTAACAGAGAAAACTAGGGAGAGACTTGGCTTGGTATTAATGTAAAAAGAAGTGATGACAACATACCATCTATAAATTATGGCACCAATTTAGGTAGGATAGCCAATTACTGTTTGGTATACTAAAAACAAATTATGGTAACTTTTTGGTTGGCTCTTTCATTGTAGTTCCTTGAGGAATAGTGTTCTCACTAGCAAAAGTAAATATAATGGTGTTGAACAAAACATAAAGGGAGAAAAGGTTAAAGAATCAGTGCTCTGATGATGAATCATAAAATAAAGGTAGGTAGAAAAGGGAATCATAGAGATGATAGAGTTATCAAAGTTGTGCATGCACCTAACATTTGGATTCCAATTTTTGTTTTATGTTTTTTGAATTTTTGTTTATTCCTCGTAGAACTAATGAAAATGCCCTTTTTCACTGGGTAAAATCTATAAATCTACAAGTAGACCGTACATTCTGATGCATCCTGAATCTATAAAATGCCCTAAAAATAATCATGACAGAATTTATATTATTATATTAAAGATAAATATTAAAAAATTTGTTGTTACTCCTCTCATCACTTAATCCAAGCCGTTAAATCAAATCGACGACAATCGTTAGATTTAGTCTGAATAATTAGTATTGTTTAAGAAGTATAAAGTTCGAATCAAGTCAGCAATATATTAAAATTATAATTTATTTAATATAATTTATAATATATAATGTTAAAAAAACCGTGCATTGCACGGGATATATTAGTAGAATTTTAAAGGTGCCCAGCCAGAATATAACTAAAACATACTAATAACACAAAAGTAATGCTGCTTTTTCGTTCTGTCCAATAATAATTATACTTTTCCAAAAATTTTACGTCTATAAATAATAGTAAATTTGACAATGCATTTTAATTTATACTCTTAATTAACAATAATTAATCAAATTAACAAATTATTTAATAAATAATTTGTATAGCTAGCTCGTGTTTTGCACGCAAGTGTACAATAATTCTTATGTTATTCATGTTAAAAGCTTGTCAGAAGTAGGGCTGCACATGGGTCCGGTTAGACCGGGTGGAGGCAATTTTACAACCCGACCCAATTAAATTGATTTGAAATTTTTTAACCCAATCTGTAAAATATAAGTTCGTAATCCAACCATACACGTCATACATCGGTTTGGATTGGGTTGGGTTGGTTTGGATGAGTTGAATGATCTTATAAAAAAAGTTTCAATACTATATATTATCGGCTCATTTTGAAAATTTAAAGAAAAATAAAATATGTATAACTTAGAATTATAGTACTTTTTTTAATTTTGATTAATATTATAATTTTAGTAATGCATATCATATCGTAAATCATAGACACACCCAAAGAAAGTAACCATATATATGTAAACAACAATGAATATGCAACTATAAATTGAACAAAAAAAATTCTATCATATTAATTAAGAATCATTATAAGATATTGTAGATCAGAAAAAACGATGATATAAAATCCATTTAAGATGTTGTAGTAGTTACATGAAAATATATGAGAAGATGTGTAAATACATTTCAAACTTAAAAAATATATATAATTATGGGTGATGTATTAATGAATCGGGTTTGGTTGGGTTAGGGTAAAAATATTTGTAACCCGTATCCAACCCATTTATATTGGGTTGACCAAGTAACAACTCATCTATTATTCAGTTTATGTTGGGTTGGGTTTTTCAGGTTAAAAAAGAATTGGGTTGGGTCGATTTGATCAGTTTGCTCAACCCATATGCAGCACTAGTCAGAAGTGTATTGATTTTATTGTTTACATGCTTACGAAGTTTAAGAAAGTAATAACAGACGGACCTGGAGCTAGAGTTGGATTCATTTTTCTTCTTTTTTTTCTGAAAATCCCGAGCTTGATGTCCCTGCGGTTTACGTAATAATGTCCATTTAACCTTTGAACTTTGGTTGGCCCTAATTAAAGGGCCTATATTTGAATTTAAGACTTTATGTTTGTAGGTAGCTACTTGGAGTGTAAAATGATCGGGGACAATATCGGGTATTTGTTTGCTCAAGTTTCGAATCATTTTATTTTTATAGCGTTCATATTTTTCTCCGGTATTATTTTATTCGGATAAAAGACGATCCCGAGTATTAGATGTTCGGATCCAAACCGGAGATGAGCCAGTATCATATTTTCTTTTTTAAACCGTATAGTTTGTGATCCATCAGATCTAGGTCAAATGATGATCTACTAATAATATAAAATATTTTTAATTTTTATTATATAATAATTATTTATTCTAAAATAAATATAATATTATAAATATACTAAATAATAAAAAAATTAAAAATTAAATATATGATGTACTACATATGTGCCATTATACTTTTTTTCATTTTAAGGGTAGATAAATCATATTTTATAATAAATTACATTTATATAAGGTATTAAGAAAGTATAAAATTGATATTTACTTAGAAATTTAATGAGTTAAAATTATAGTTCATATTCGGGTTTTAACCAAATACGGACCACTGATCATATTCGGGTAAGATCACTTTAAAGAAAAAATAGGAGAAATGATTGAGCGGGTACATAAGTGCTTGTATCCGGGATCATATTTTATTCAGGTATGATTTTTCCTCGAGATTTGGATCATATAAAAACAGATATGAAACATGTATCATATTTTTGAACCGATACAAGCCGAGATACCGGATAGTGCCGATCAATTTACAAACCTAGTTGTTATGATAATGGATCAATGATAATCCTATTATTGTTATTATTAGGTGAAATATAAATCTATTATATATATAATAGAGGAAGTGGGGGTTGAGTGAGACAATTTAATCAAGATAAAATGAATATTATACACTCCAAGCACTATAATTACATTTAACTCATATCCTATATATGAAACTTTTATCCTATTTATCTCATATTTAGTACTCATTGATAGTCAAACTTTAAAATAATTAGACATATATATAAACATACACCTACCCATATATTTATACATATGTCATTTTAAGTTATATGCATCATTTAAAAAGTAATAAAATATAATTAAAAATTAGAGATAATGAAATATAACATAATTTTATTATATTAAATTTTTAAATGACATGACACAATTTCATATCAAATTAATTTTGGTTTAAGTGACTGATGAAAAGAAATCATCACTGCCTAATTTAAAATACACTTACAAAATTATTTTGAGTAATATTTTTTAAAATTATTTAATATGTAGTATGATTATTCGTTAAAATTATGAAATATCAAATAATTGCTTAAAACATAAATAATGTAATTGTCGCATCTTGTTTTACGGAAAATTATGAACAATACAATACAAAAAACTTACCATGCAGTATCAAATATTTAGTAACAATTTGACAATAATATAATCGCATTTACACCATGCACGTATCTTGAACAAAATTTATATCAATAGAGTACAAGAAACTAATACAACATAAATAATATGTTATGTTTTATTAAATCTTTACCGGTAAGTCGACAATAATATAGTCACGCTGGGAATTTTCTATGAATATAACACAAAAATAAGTTTATAATATCGCAACATCTATTACTAACTTGAATTTCAAATACCTCAAATAAAAATTAAAATTAATAAAAAAATAGGTAATAATCTAGAATATGCCTGTTTCTAGAGGATAACTCAACTAACAAATAAGAAAAAATATATAACCAGAAATATAAAGTAAATAGCAGAAAAGTTTTGGATAACATTTAACCTTTTCCAGATTCCAAATAGATGTTCCTCTAGACTGAACATAT
The DNA here is from genome assembly GCF_009905375.1 of Apium graveolens. Taxonomy (NCBI): domain Eukaryota; kingdom Viridiplantae; phylum Streptophyta; class Magnoliopsida; order Apiales; family Apiaceae; genus Apium; species Apium graveolens. The sequence goes on along the minus strand of NC_133648.1, from coordinate 139,110,276 downwards.
CTTCAAGTAGTTTCATCTTTATTTGTACAATCACATTTCCTGTTGAGAAGCCCATATCTCTCTTGCTTCTCCCCCTATGAGAATCAACTGATTAAAGAAAATTACCTTCGTTTACCACCTCTCCCGTACAATAGGATCCGCAGATAAAAACCAATAGTACTCCCCTAACAGCTTCTTCCCTTACTAGAAAATCACCTTGTGTTTACCACCTCTCTCGTACAATAGGATCCGTAGTTACAAACAACAATGGTGTGGTGTAGTGTACATATGTAGGATCTTTTTCTTCCTCCCTGCTATTTCTCCCCCTTAGTTGAGGAATCCTCCAAACTATTACTTAAACTTTTATCTCCCCCTTAAAGAAGGAATGTATGTCGTCGTCTGAAGGAGTTCTCATATTTCACTTGGTTGGAAAAGAAATAACAAGTAGTTTCTCTTTCTTCCTCACTGTGAGTGTGTGATTCTGTTTAGTGTACCTCACATGTGTTTTACTCTTTTCTCTACTCGTGTTTACACTCATTTTCACAAGTGTATCACTCTTCTCTCATAGCTCCAACATTCAGCTGTACCTGCAAGAAAAATCACCTTAGTCATCCTTAAGGAGGTCACAGGTGGTGCAATGGGAGTTCACAAATCCCCATCCTTGTTAAACTCGTCAGATGAATCTGAGTCATAATCTACACGTTGTTAGTTTCCCTTTTAGGGTTCCAGATTTGAATTCTGGGAAGGTAAACAATGATCCAACGAATTTAGCATAAAGATCAAAGTTCCCTTCTAATGTCTGTGAAGACATTTCCTTGTGACTCATCAGGTAATATCTGAATCATTGTCAACAAGTTACCGATCTGCACCTATGTTAGATCCACTATCCGCAGATGCATCCAGGGGATTTAAGCCTGGGGAGGTAGACACTGACCACTTACATATGGCTTTTGGATCAGTATCCCCTCCTAACACCTGTAAAGGCAATTGGTCCATTAACGAACCTTGAACAATCGAATCTGACCTTAAAATGGTCGAAACTCTTGTTCATGTCAACTCATCCTTTATGTGTGTAACATTTCCTTGTGCATCAAGAATTGTTTATGTTTGAAGTGGTGACACTACATCGGATACCCTGGCCGACAGGCAAATTTCAATAGACGCACCATGTTTAGAGGATGAATCTAGTAATTTTTTTTAGCCTTTTCAGCCATTACATCTTTTTGAGAAGATGTATGGGGGCTAGCAGTTGTCTCGGTTTAAATACTACTTATCTATGTAGAAGACAGGGCTACTGGGTTGACTTCAGAACCTTCCTTATGTGGTGCACTAAGGCACTATCTCCCTCACGCTCATTCATACTACATTTAGTGGTAAGAGAGTGATGGTTGGTTCTATTTCTGTGTTTGTCTTTACAGTCTGGGATAGAAATTATGGGTTTTCAACCTCATGACTGTCAATGAAAGAAAGTCATTGGAGACTGAACCTGTATCATAGAACATATGGCAATATAGAGATAAAATGTACTTAAGATCTATAATGAATGAAAATTATACATTTAATCTTTAGAGAGAAATGATGTAAAATAGTGATTTCAAAGAATTTTACATGAAATAAGAAATCACTAATGTAGAAAGAAGTTTGAGTTCAATGATAACATTACCAGCTTACAAACAGCCATATCCCTCAGATAAACCTTTGCTGTTATCTCCAAAGGTAACCAGGGGGCCAGCTTTCTCAATCCATATTTGATAGCAGGGCTCTATCTCCGGTCATATGTCTTGATGATCCACTTGTCAAGAATCCACACTACCGGTTACACATGTATACTGCCATGCACTTCAAATGGATTAGACCTTCTTCGGAACCCAAACTTGGTTGGGCCCGGCATACCGTTTGTCAGGCAAAACAACATTTTTAATTTTAATGGTCTCAACATCCTCAATGACTGAACATTTGACCTTGTAAGCAGCCTTAACAATTTTCTGTTTAGGCTTAGGCACAAATGTCTCCTTTCTAGCCTTAGAAGGACTAGCAGTCTTAGACCTATCATGCTTCTTGTTATTCACATGCTGACGAGGAGTAGTCTTATCATTAGAAACATGCTTACCATTAAAATAAGCATACATCATATTAAAAGCACAAGACATACAATTAGAAACACCACATGCTTTATGAGAGATATTAACAACAGGCAATTTATGCATGGTAGACATGAAATTTTTGTTATCCAACTCATGTGTGTCTGAGTTAGTCTCAGTTGCTTTCACAACTTTGACTGGAACTTTCGACACACTCGACTTGGAAACAACCTTCTCATTAGCAAGATCTTCAGCACGTATTTCTTCTTGAATAACAGAAGAGGTCGCATCAAATGGTTCAGCAATTGATGCTTTATAGAGGGGTTCATCAACACCCTTAAGCACATGTGGTACTTCCCTCCCTTTAGCACAGACATGAGGAGGAGAGTTTATGCCTAATTCTCCAATAGCAACATTGTAATCATAACCTATTCCAGATGTTTGATTAACAGCTTGCTTACTGTAGAACTCTTTAGCCTTCGAACAAGAATTGAAGTAGGCTCTAACCTAAGTCTCAAGACCGGTGATCTTGTCTTTAAGAATAGTTTCGAGTTTTCTATAACAGTCAACTCTATTCTCTAGAAAAGACACTTGTTCTTTTAACTTGTCTTGATTAATGTGCACAAGTCTTAATTCATTGACCTCTTTCTCAAGGTCTTTGATCTGTAAACTTAACAGTTCATTATCACGATGAGCACAATCTAAGTTACCTCCTAGATGATAAACTAATTCAGCATCAATATATTTTACCTCTTTTCTTGACGATGAAGCTTTTCCATCAATAGCCATAAGAGCAAGATTCCCTTCTTCTTCATCTTCACTGTCAGTATCATCCAAGCTTCTTCCCTTTTCCAGATAAGCCCTTTCAGAGTTACTCTTCTGATTTGAATCATAAGTTCTTCCTTACTTGTTTTGGCTTCCTACATTTTGTGGCAAAGTGTCCCAACTCATTGCAGTTATAGCATCTGATGGTGCTCCGATCAACCATCCCTGTTTTGTATCCACCACTGTTGGTGTTAGAGGATGAAGATCCACCTTTGTGGAATTTGTTGTAGTTGGACTTGTACTTGAACTTGAGATTTCTCTTGAATCTGACATTGGAGAATCTCTTGACAATTTGGGCCATTGACTCATCTTCCAATTGCTCCAGCTCTTCCAAGGAATAAAAATCATCACTGGATTGATTTGTAGTAGGAGGATCATATTCTGCTACTAATATATTTTCCTCAGCCTTGGAATACTATACCATTCTTTCCGACTGTTGAGATTGTTGTTGTTGTTGACCTTCAGCTACAAAAGCAGTAGATGTGCTGACCATTCTATCTTTCCCGTAGACTTCCTTCTGCTGAATCTGCTCCAACTCATAGGTTTTTAACACACCATAGAGTCTATCCAAAGAAATCTCACTCGGATCTCTAGTTTCTCTAATGGCCGTGATTCTATGTTCAAGATGAGTTGGCAGTGTTAAAGGGAACTTTTTGTTGACCTCCCTGATTGAATAATATTTTCCATTTATGTTCAGGTTGTTGATCAACGCATTGTACCTCTCAAACACTTCAGTAATTCCTTCTCCTGGATTGGATTTAAAGTGTTCATACTCAGAGGTTAGGATCTCCAACTTGTTCTCCCTAACTTCCTCTGTGCCTTCATTAATCACCTCAATAGTTTCCCACAAGTGTTTGGAATTTTTACAGTTCATCACATGTCTGTTCATCAAGGGATCAAGGGAATCAATTAATATTAATTGAAGGCTGGCATCCAGGGAGGCTTCTTCCTTTTCAGCAGGAGTAAAATCTTCAGGCTCTTTTGGATAGGTTCTAGCTTTGGTAATCACAACAGCATCTACTATCACCTCTGGTTTAATAACCATTGGAGTTGTTGGACCCTTCTTTAACAAGTTCAGATATTTGGGATTTGCAACTTGTAAAAACAAGAGCATCTTCTTCTTCCACATGATATAATTTTCTTTATCAAATAGTGGAATTTTAACGGTTCCAACTTTTTGTGAAGTCATTATGAATTTTTGAATAAATAAAAATTCAAGAATTGAAAAATCACAAAAGTCTAGGATCTTGATTTGTTCGTTAATCAGAAGGCTCAGATACCAATTGTTAGGTCCCAATGTGTTTGTAGAAGGGGGGGTTGAATACAAACAGTACCGAATAATCAAATTAAATGCGGAATAAAAAAGTGAAACAAAATTCAAGTTAAATAAGAATATTATTAAACTTGAAAGGTGTTACAACAACTGTATCGATTACAAGGAATTAATCTCAAATTAATTATCACAAATCTAGAATAAATTCGACATGAATTTTTTCTATTTTGTAATAAAAAGATTCAAATGCTAAACGCAATTTGAGATTAAGTTCTAGGGATTTTGATCCGCTAGATAGTTACACAAGAACAAGAGAATGATTTCTAGTTGATTGGATTTAATTTTACAAACTAGAAATGGATGATCTTGAATTAGCAGAGAAAATGAAGTATTGCTTCTGCTTCTTTTCTTTTTGCTGTGTTCTTGACTTCTGTTTTTTTGAAAAATAGATAGTATGACTTCTACTGCTTCTCTTCTTTTTAAACTAATCAACAGACTTGAATGAACTGGAGTGACAATAGGTGAGACAATCCAATTGTACTAGCAAGACAATCTGTTGAACTGGAGAGACTTTCGATATGACTATTGTTTGTACTAGCAAGACAATCCTCTTCCAGTGTAACTTTCGGCAAGACAAATATTTGTACTAGCATGACTTTCGGTATGACTATTGATTGTCATACCGATTGTCATATTAGTACAATCAGATTATCTTGTTGAATTTAAATAGATTTTAATCCAATTTAAATTCTGAAAATCCTTAATATTAATTATGAATTAATTAATCAATTAATTCAATTAATAAATAAATTAATCTTTGCAGATATAATTTATTTTCTTAATTAAATTATATGACTTAATTAAATAATAGAGAATTAATATTAATCTTGAGCAGCAACCATTCTTCTGAATATCTTCTGAAAATCACTGAATATTATGAATCAATTCCACCACTTCAATGTTGACACTCGATGTACTGTCTGGTTCATGAGTGACTAACTTCCGTGACGTTTCTTCATGTCTTGACTTTGATTTCAGATTAAATCCCTGTAATTAATTGATACCCTGACGAGATCTCTGTCACTTGATTAAATCCACAATCTTGATTTATATCACTGAGGCTTGAACAATTTCTTGAACTTCTTCCAGTGAATTAATTCATCAAGTCTGTAGATGAACCTTGTTTCTGAATCCTTTGACAAATGTTACTTTATGAGATCTCTTTAACAGTAGATCCACTATTTACTTGTTACATTCTTATTTCAGTTGAGTTAAATCCTCGAATAAACAAATAGGCTATGACATATGCCTTACAGTATTTAATCGTGACATTGCAGGGTAAAAGGAATTAATTGTACGGTAACTACTCAATGAATAGGTTCTTGGTATTCTAAGCAGTGAATTCGTATTATCCGGATAGTCGCGATATGCTGAGAAGTATCCCTCACGATGTAGAATAAATATGATTAATTAATTAATCATATTTAATGAATTAGAGAATTTATATAAATAATGATAAAATAGTTTTATTATTATTTATTTCTACTACCGGCTTAATATTGAACCTACAGGGTCACACCATAAAAGAGAATGATTTAATGGTGGAGGAATTAATTAATAATGGCTGATAATTATTTATTTATGAAATAAATAATTAATTGGAAAATTTAATAATTGATTAAATGAGATTTAATTGATTATAAATTAATTAAGAAAAGGTTCTTAATATTATTAATTAAGAATTTAATTTTTGGAAATTAAATCAAGTGAGAGAATTATTTCTAAAGAGTTTAGAAAAAGGATTAATAATTAAAAGGTGTTTTAATTATTAGTGAGAATAATAAAGGGTTAATAATAATAATATTTTATGGGAAAATTTTCAGCTGAAAATTTTGCCTATAAATATACTATTATAAACCCTATTTTTGCCTCAACCAAAAAGATTTACAAAACCCTAATTCTCTCCATCTCCTCCTCCTTCATTACATCGTTTTCTTGGTGGATACCGGTGGAGTGCTTCACACTTGAGGAGCAGCTGCTAAGGATCTCCGTTCATCATTCTTGGATCGCTATTAAAGACCTCCACCTTTCCATTAACGTAAAGCTTCTTAAGGTAAACATACTGAACTACGAATTAAATATTATTTTTTTGCATGGATCCTGCAGAGGGTTTCAGTTTTTTTTAAGATTAAATTTACGTTTTCGCTGCGTTTATGTGCTAAAAACCCTTCAATGGCATCAGAGCTACTTGCAAAAAGTTTTTAATTCGTTTATGTGTTTAACTGTTTTCGATATATGAGCATGTACGTGATTCGCCATGATTTGATGTTGATATAATATGCTTATATATGTATGGTTTTGAATATATGATATTCATGTAAGTTGTATAATCATAAGATGATTATGTAATCTGTATATATATTGATATATACATGATTTATGTTTGTTCTAATTATGAGAATCATATTAGATACGGATTCTGAATTGGATGCTGCAGATTTGCTGAAATCTGGGTCTGGTGTCCGATTTACGCAAACGAATACCCTATTCCATAGGTAAACGAGCGTCTGAACAAAACTGATAGCAAAAGCTATCAACGACTCGTCTGTAAGGCGTTTGATGTTGTTTACTGCCCGTAAACAGTGATTCTTGTTTTTCTGATTTTTCTGATTTTTGTCATATTTTCTTTTTATGATTAGATCATGGATAATATGATATGTTAAGATCAGATTATGTGTTTTAACATGCTTATATATGTTTTATGAGCATGGTGGATGGTTATGGCCTTTCGACCTTAGTGTAATGGTTTTGGTTTTGGTTTTGGTTTCAAATACGACTTGCATGTCGTCAATCTTTGTAATCATAAATCTCGAATGTAACTCGAGTTATTCTTGTAAGTTCATTAGATTAGTTTTACTTTCAATCATGTAATGTAATTGAAGACTCAAGAAGGCTATCCAATGGAGGTGATACAAAGAAGAAGACGAGGCATACAAGAAGTCTAAACAAAGAAGAAGACTTATGTAATAAGTAGTTGTATTTATTTCAATCACGATATTAGATTGACCTTGATCTTTATCATGAGCTTGATAAAGATCACATAGGATGGGGCCATAACCAAACACATTTACTTTATTGCACTTTACATTTACTTGTTTATTTAATTTTATATATGAGTTATATGCCTATGTTTACCATGCGATGATAGATTTAGGTGAACTTAAATCAATATAAGGCGTGCTCTAGAAAATCTAGAATAGGAATCGTTTCTTGACTTAACAATAAATATTATGAATACGATCATGAGATTCTTGTGTTTATGAAACACGTAATTGAATATGATTTTCAATATTGAGAGAAAGGATGATTCTGTCAACAACAGATTTCTATCTATAAGAAAGGGTTATTAAGTGACGCCTCTTGACAATGCTCCACCCGATCTGGGAATCATCTGATTATCGATTATTGATTTGAAATATTTAATTTAAAAGGAAGAATCTCTTTATAATATGATTATGATTGTAACGTAATATAATCCCACTAAAATTAAATAATATCAAGTAGTAATTGGCCAATGACACAACGGGCTTGTGTCGGTCATAGCCTTCCAACATGGTAAAAAGTGGTTCTTATTTTTAAATTATTGTCGTTTCATGCTACAGCTGAGGGCTTTGATTTCGAAATAAGAAATACTTGCCTATTACATAGAGATGTGTACATTTAATTAGAATCTAAAGATCGGTACGTGCTACAGCCGTGGGCCGTTGGAGACTGATTCAATTGTACGAAATGTTGGGTTAGACTTGACTTAGAATATTGAGTTTGTCATGCCACAGTCGTGACTCAATTATTCAAGAGGTTAAACTTATATTAGGGAATAACATAAGATGTAATTGACAAGAGTTGTCTGCCTATTGAACAATACATGATGTTTTGTGCCACAGCCGAGGTTGTGTGATGGAATGTAGGATCCCTATTCCCACTAGCATTATGAATGCTTAATTTTCACTTAGGGGGTTGAAAAAATTAGATAAACTAGTGGGAGACACTTATGAATAAAGACCCGATTCATATAGTGTTTTAAAATGAAATTGAATATTTGCTAAGTATTGTTATATGTTTATCATTTACAGATTTACTATATTCGTCATGTCTTTTGCACTATCACTCCGGAGCATACTATATGCTCACAAGTTGACTGGTCCTAATTTAGCTGTTTATTTTCACTATAACAAGTTGGGGCACTGGAAGAGGAACAACAAGGTTTACCTTGCATAATTGAAGAAGAAGAAGGGTAGTAAGACTACCGCTTCTGATTTAGGCATGTTTATGATCGAAGTTAATATGTCACTAGGTCAAATTTCTACTTAGGTATTAGATACCGCTTGTGGTTCTCATATTTGCAATTCGTTGCAAGGACTAAAGGGAAGTAGGACTCTTGAAAAAGATGAGGTGATTCTACGTATGGGCAATGGAGCAAAGGTTGCGGCCATATCTGTAGGATCATTTAGTTTACATATGCCTACGGGCAAGACTATTATTTTAAATAATTTTTATTACGTTCCCTCTATTGTGAGGAATATTGTTTCTATTCCTATGTTGGATGTGGATGGTTTTTCATTTATTATTAAGAATAATGAATCTTCTATCCTTAGAGATAATGTTCTTTTTGGACGTGGCATTTTAAATAATGGTCTGTATGTATGTGACGTAGAGCATGATTTACTTCAGATTGAACAAACTAATAAAAGAAAACGAGATGATGAAAATATGACCTATTTATGGCATTGTAGGCTAGGTCATATTAGTGAAAATAGACTGCGGACATTGCATAAGGAAGGGTTACTTGACCCCTTTGATTTTGAATCATATTCTACATGTGAGTCTTGTATATTGGGTAAAATGACCAAATCTCCATTTAGTGGACATGGAGAGAGGGCTGTAGATTTGCTAGGATTGGTGCACACAGATGTATGTGGACCAATGTCTACGCAAGCCATGGGTGGATTTTCATACTTCATTACTTTCATAGATGATAGATCTAGATTCGGATATGTGTATTTGATGAAACAAAAGTCTGAAGCCTTTGAAAAGTTCAAAGATTATAAACATGAAGTGGAGAAACAAACCAAACACAGTATTATAACTCTTCGATTAGATCGAGGTGGTGAATACTTGAATGGAGAGTTTCTAGATTATCTCAAAGAAAATGGTATAGTCTCCCAGTGGACTCCTCCATATACTCCACAGTTAAATGGGGTATCTGAAAGGAGAAATCGAACTTTGTTAGACATGGTTCGGTCCATAATGAGCTATGCGAATCTTCCAGTATTCCTATGGGGTTATGCATTGGAAACCTCAGCATATTTACTGAATAAGGTGCCTTCCAAATCTGTTCCTCAAACACCATATGAGATATGGAAAGAAAGGAAACCGAGTCTTAAACACGTTAAGATTTGGGGATGTCCAGCTTATGTCAAGAAAGTTGACCCAGATAAGCTGGAATCTCGATCCGTAAAATGTAATTTTGTGGGATATCCTAAAGAGACTTTGGGGTATTACTTTTACACCGATCATCGGGTGTTTGTCTCCAGACATGCTACCTTTTTGGAAAAGGAGTTTATCCTTGAAGGAAACAGTGGGAGCAAAATTGAACTTGATGAAGTTCAAGAAGCATAAACTACTACGGATCAAGTGGAAACACCTGTTCAGACTGAACAACCTTCTGTGGAACAGCCCATTCGTAGGACAGGGAGAGTGTCTTGCCAACCTGAGAGGTATTATGGCCTTGTCATTGAGAATGACAATGAGTTGTCAATCATTGATGACAAACCTGTGACATATAATGAGGCTATAAGTAGTGTTGACTCAGAGAAATGGCATAGTGCCATGAAATCTGAAATGGAATCTATGTATACCAACCAAGTATGGACTCTGGTTGAGGCGCCTGAAGGTGTTAAGCCTATTGGGTGCAAGTGGGTATACAAAAGAAAGATTGGAGCAGATGGCCAGGTGGAGACCTATAAGGTCAGGCTCGTGGCAAAAGGATTCAAACAAAGGCAAGGGATTGACTTTGATGAAACTTTTTCGCCTGTAGCCCTGTTAAAATCAATTCGGATTTTGCTTGCGATTGCTGCTTACTACGACTATGAGATCTGGCAAATGGATGTGAAAATGGCCTTCCACAATGGGGAACTTGAGGAGGAAGTGTATATGACACAGCTAGAGGGTTTTCTTTCCAAGGGAAATGAACACCTAGTGTGTAAGCTGCTGCGAACCATATATGGTTTAAGACAAGCTTCTCGTAGATGGAACATCCGTTTTGATGAGACAATCAAAGAGTTTGGTTTTATCAAAAACATAGATGAACTATGTGTCTACAAGAAGGTTAGTGGGAGCGCGGTAACATTTCTTGTATTGTATGTGGATGACATACTTCTTATAGGAAATGATATACCGATGCTACAATCAGTCAAAGTATGGCTATCAAAGAACTTCACCATGAAGGACTTGGGAGAAGCATCCTACATTCTCGGTATGAAGATCTATAGAGATAGATCTAGAAGAATGATAGGTCTTACCCAGGGTACATACATCCAGAAAGTTCTTAAAAGGTTTAGCATGGAAAACTCCAAAAGTGGTCTCATACCGATGAGCCATGGAGTGTCCCTTTCTGAAAAAATGTCTCCTAAGACACCTGAGGAAAGAGAGTGTATGAGTAAGATTCCTTATGCTTCAGCAATATGATCTATCATGTACGCGAGGTTGTGTACAAGGCCTGATGTTGCTTATTTAATTAGTGTGACGAGCAGATATCAGTCCAATCCAGGTGAAGACCACTGGAAAGCAGTGAAAAACATCCTTAAGTACTTGCGAAGGACTCAGGACATTTTTCTTGTTTTTGGTGGTGAATCTGAGTTGAAAATAGAGGGTTATACTGACTCTAGTTTTCAATCAGAAAGTGATAGCAAATCCATGTCAGGGTACGTGTTTACTCTGAATGGTGGTGCAATTCAGATTGTTGAAAGAGGAGATGACAACGTCGAGAGAGTTGACACACATAACAACGTAGCAGACCCACTCACAAAGCCACTTTCTCAGAGTCACTTTGATCATCATAAAGACAAGAAGGGTATTAGATACCAGAGTGATTGGCTTTAGTACAAGTGGGAGATTGAAAGAGATATGTCCTAATTCCAATCATGTATGAGGATTTAGGAATAACTTTTACGTAATCTGTTTTGATTTCATTGATATTAATAAAAGGCTTGTTTTGTTTTTATTTCAGGCTCTATCTATTTAAATGTTTAAATAAGATATACCACAGTTTAGAGTAAAGCTTTTTATGGATTGTGATGAGATCATAATAATGAGACCTAAAAGATGATAACTCTAAACTTAAATAGTTCCTGGTCGTAGGATTACTAACTGGTAATTAATAATCCGCAAAGATCGGTACATACTATGCTTGCTTCATTATGAAGGATGTCTGTTCTCATAGACATTTGTGTGGTGACACTATAGCTAGTATGTAGGTGTTTATTATAGAATAAGTTCACTGAACATGACTCATACAGCTGAACAACTGATGGAGTTCACTCACGTGTCAGCAGTTGTTCACATAGTGATAGTTGTACAAGTATCCTTAGACTTGAGGTCACCATAGTCATCTTATGTACACTGAACTATGCTTTGGTTTAGTTCTTAGTCTCAAGGGACAATTATAAGGGCTCTACTGGGTATAGAAATTTGTACACGAAGATAGTGTATGATCAATAAAGGATCTACCCCTTCCAATGTAGGAAGAGAATGTTCAATGTTGATCTACTTATGTTAGTTCAGGTTTTTCTGGCCAGAGTGAATGAAATTAGAAAGGAGTTTCTAATTTACATTAAATAGAACTAAGCATAGTGAATGGGAAAGCAAGTGATTAAATAAGATAGGCTTGACACAAGTTCCATGCCTTGTATTTAATTGTGACATTGCAGGGTAGAAGGAATTAATTGTACGGTAACTACTCACTGAATAGGTTCTTGGTATTCTAAGCAGTGAATTCGTATTATCCGGATAGTCGCGATATGCTGAGAAGTATCCCTCACGATGTAGAATAAATATGATTAATTAATTAATCATATTTAATGAATTAGAAAATTTATATAAATAATGATAAAATAGTTTTATTATTATTTATTTCTACTACCGGCTTAATATTGAACCTATAGGGTCACACCATAAAAGAGAATGATTTAATGGTGGAGGAATTAATTATTAATTGCTGATAATTATTTATTTATGAAATAAATAATTAATTGGAAAATTTAATAATTGATTAAATGAGATTTAATTGATTATAAATTAATTAAGAAAAGGTTCTTAATATTATTAATTAAGAATTTAATTTTTGGAAATTAAATAAAGTGAGAGAATTATTTCTAAAGAGTTTAGAAAAAGGATTAATAATTAAAAGGTGTTCTAATTATTAGTGAGAATAATAAAGGGTTAATAATAATGTTATTTTATGGAAAAAAATTCAGCTGAAAATTTTGCCTATAAATATACTATTATAAACCCTATTTTTGCCTCAACCAAAAAGATTTACAAAACCCTAATTCTCTCCATCTCCTCCTCCTTCATTACATCATTTTCTTGGTGGATACCTGTGGAGTGCTTCACACTTGAGGAGCAGCTGCTAAGGATCTCTGTTCATCGTTCTTGGATCGCTATTAAAGACCTCCATCTTTCCATTAACGTAAAGCTTCTTAAGGTAAACATACTGAACTACGAATTAAATATTATTTTTTCGCATGGATCCTGCGGAGGGTTTCGGTTTTTTTTAAAGATTAAATTTACGTTTTCGCTGCGTTTATGTGCTAAAAACCCTTCAAAAGCCTAATGATTCATTGACTGATTTATATGACAGATTTGTCAAACTCTTGAATGATTTGTCACTAGTTGATAAGGAGTATGATATTGAAGATTCAAACCTTAAATTCCTGTTAGCTCTTCCTGAAAGTTGGGATTTGAAGGCAACGATTATAAGAGACAACTATAATCTTGAAGAAACAACTCTTGATGAAATTTATGGGATGCTCAAGACTCATGAACTTGAGATGGAACAAAGAAGCAAGAGAAAAGGAGGAAAGTCAAGGACAGTTGCTCTTAAGGCTGAAGAAGAATCCCCCAAGGCAGCTACCTCAAGGAAAGGCAAAGGAAAAGCGCTCATCACAAAGTCTGATACTGAGTCATCAAGTTCTGATAGTAATGATGACTCAGAAACTGAAAGCTTGCCTGAGATGGATGCTGATGAAGAGATGATGAAGCTGTGTGCACTTATGGTGAAAGGAATCACAAGGATTGCATACAGGAAGTTCAGGAAGGGAAAGAGGTTTTCCAGGAAAGGTGTAAGTTCTGATAAGAAGAATTTCAGAAAATCTGAAAGCAAAGGAGGGAAGTCTGATAGAGGAGATTACATAAATGTCAAATGCTACAACTATGGTGAGAAAGGCCACATATCTCTTGATTGCAAGAAAGTGAAGAGTGACAAAGGCAAGGCTCTTGTCACAAAGAAGAAAAGCTGGACAGACACTTCAGATTCTGAAAGTGAGGAGAACTATGCCTTGATGGCAAATGCTGACAGCAGTCCTGAAGCTGCTGAGTTAAAGGTACCTAACACTACTTATGTCTTTCATACTGATGATATTAATGAGTTGAGAAGATATCTTAAAACCATGTTTATTAGTTATAGAGATCAGACTTTAACATGTGAAAGATTAACTTCTGAAAATCTTGCTTGTAAAAAAGAGGAATGATTATTTAGAAAAAGAGTTAGTCATGTTCCATCAAACTCAGAAAGATAGAGATGATGCTTTCTATGTTAGGGATGAAGTACTTAAAATGAATGAATCTCTAAAAACTGAGCTAGAAAAGGAAAGAGAGATTATCAGGACTTGGACTAACTCTGGCAGAACAACTCAGAATTTGTTAAGTAGTGGAAACTGGAAAAGGGCTTAGGTTATGGAGATAATAAGAATGATAAAGGAACTGTAGATATTAAGCCTATAGTTGTTAAACAAAAGCCAAAGTTAAAACCTGTTAAGTTTGTAGCTGTAAAGTCTGACAACTGAGAAATCAGAAGTTAAAGAGGAATTAACTTCTGACAAACTAAAACAGGAAAAGACAACTGAAGTAAATGTAGGCTTGATGACTAAGAAGCAGCTTAAGCATAAGCTGAAAGAAGTTAAGAATGTAAACAAGGTAAAGTCACCTAGGAAAAATAGGAATGGAAAGGAAGGTGTAAATAAAAGCAATGATTATAAGCATGTTCCTAATGCTCCTAGAAAAACATGTTATAACTGTGAAAGTTCTAACCATCTGGCTTCTTTTTGCAGGAAGAATAAGAACATAAACTCCTTAACTTCAAAGTTAGGAGTTAAGAGTCAATCTGTTAGATATAAGCCAAAAAATCCTTTTTTTCATTGTGGTAGTTTATGGCATTCCATTTATACTTGTAAGGAATATCATAGTTTGTACTATGATTATTATCAAATAAAACCTTCTTTAAAGAAAGTTAGCATTGTTCCTTCTAGTGTAAGTTCTGATACAAAGTCTGATAATATAAATGCTGATAAAAAAAATGTTAACATAAACTCTGATGCTAAATCCGCTGCAAATGTTAACAAACTTAATAAGGCCACAGGATCCAAGCAAGTCTGGGTCCTTAAAACTAATCATTAGTGGTCTCTGTGATTGCAGGGCAAAAGGAAAAACATCTTAGTTCTGGACAGTGGATGTTCAGGACATATGACTGGAAATAAAGCACTGCTATCAGACTTTGTGGAGAAAGCTGGCCCAAGTGTTTCTTATGGAGATGGCAACATTGGAAAAACATTGGGATATGGAAATATCAATCTTGGGAATGTCATCATTAAAGAAGTAGCTCTGGTCTCAGGACTTAAACACAATCTACTGAGTGTTATTCAAATATGTGACATAGGTTATCATGTGGATTTGTTTGAAGAACACTGTGAAATTGTAAGCAAATCTATAGGCAAAGTTGTTCTGAAAGGATACAGGCATGGTAACATTTATGAAGCCAAGCTTTCAACAAGTACTGATGGTTCTGCAATCTGTCTGATGAGTAGAGCATCAATTGAAGAAAGCTGGAACTGGCACAAGAAACTCTCTCATTTAAATTTCAACAATATAAATGAACTAGTCAAGAAAGATCTTGTGAGAGGACTGCCAAAGTCAATATTTGCTCCTGATGGCCTATGTGATTCTTGTCAGAAGGCTAAACAAAGAAAATCTTCATTCAAGAGCAAGACTGAATCATCAATTCTTGAGCCTTATCACCTACTACATGTTGATCTATTTGGTCCAGTGAATGTCATGTCTATTGCAAAGAAGAAATATGCTATGGTCATAGTGGATGAGTTCACCAGATACACATGGGTGTATTTCTTGCACACAAAAAGTGAAACCTCATATATCTTGATTGATCATGTCAAGCAACTGGATAAATTGGTCAAAGATTCTGTGAAGATAATAAGAAGTGATAATGGCACGGAGTTCAAGAATTTGACAATGGAAGAGTTCTGCAAAGACCATGGAATCAAGAAGGAATTTTCTACTCCTGGAACTCCACGGCAAAATGGAGTTGTTGAAAGAAAGAATAGAACTCTTATTGAAGCTGCACGAACTATGCTTGATGAAGCAAAGCTACCAACCTATTTTTGGGCTGAAGCTGTGTAGACTGCTTGTTTTACTCAGAATGCAACACTCATTAACAAGCATGGAAAGACACCATATGAGATGGTGAAGAAAAAGAAGCCAAACCTGAAGTATTTTCATGTATTTGGATGCAAGTGTTTTGTTCTTAAGACTCATCCTGAACAGCTATCCAAATTTGACTTAAAAGCTGATGAAGGAATTTTTGTTGGATATCCACTTTCCATAAAAGCCTTCAGAGTCTACAATTTAAGAACAAGGGTTGTCATGGAATCTATCAATGTCTCCTTTGATGATAAGAAAATTACTGGACTTGAAGATTTCAATGATCATGATCAGCTGAGATTCGAAAATGAAGACTTAAATTCTGATACTGAAAATCCTGACAGTCTAAATCCTGATACTGCAAACTTTGATGGATTAAACTCTGATGTTATTGAAACTGTGGTGACTACGTCAAAGGAAGATGCACCTGTGCAGGGGGAGCATACTGAAGATACAACCACATCTCAAGAAGCATCAGAACATACAACTGGCTCTTCAAGTTCTGATTCATCAAGTTCTGATAGTTCTGAAAACTTAAATTCTGAAGGATCCAACTCAGAGAGCATAGTTTCAGGGGGAGCATCTGAAAATGTTGATGAAGATAGCATGGATCATGGGGGAGCATCCAGTTCTAGAGAAAACCTTCCATCTGCAAGGAAGTGGACTAAATCACATACACCTGACTTAATTATTGGAAATCCTGATGCAGGTGTCAAAAGTAGAACAGCTACTTCAAATGAATGTCTCTATAATTCTTTCCTTTCTCAGACTGAACCAAAGAAAGTAGAAGAAGCTCTTCAAGATGCTGATTGGGTGCAAACAATGTAGGAAGAGTTAAATGAATTTGAAAGAAACAAAGTCTGGACCCTAGTGCCAAGACCAAAGAACAGATCTGTTGTTGGTACAAAATGGGTGTTCAGAAACAAAACTGATAGTGATGGCATAATTAGAAGAAATAAAGCAAGGTTGGTTGCAAAAGGATATTCTCAACAGGAGGGAATTGATTATGATGAAACATTTGCACCAGTTGTTAGATTGGAAGCCATAAGGATATTTTTGGCTTATATTGCTCACAAAAAGTTTATTGTCTTTCAAATGGATGTGAAAAGTGTTTTTCTCAATGGAGAATTGGAAGAGGAAGTATATGTTGAACAACCTCCAGGCTTTGTAGATCCCAAGTATCCAAATCATGTCTACAGGCTTGATAAAGCACTTTATGGCCTTAAGCAAGCTCCAAGAGCATGGTATGAGACATTAGCTCAGTTTCTTCTGGAAAGTGGATTTAATAGAGGAACTATAGACAAAACTCTGTTCTACTCAACCATGGAAAGGACTTACTTTTGGTTCAGATATATGTTGATGATATCATCTTTGGTTCTACAAATGACAGACTTTGCAAGAAGTTTTCCAAACTGATGCAGTCAAGATATCAAATGAGTATGATGGGGGAACTTAGCTATTTTCTGGGCCTTCAAGTCAAGCAGAATGAAGAAGGCACTTTTATTTGTCAAACCAAGTACACCAGAAATTTGCTGAAGAAATTTGGAATGCAAGATTGTTCAAGTGCATCCACTCCCATGGCCACTGCAACAAAATTGGATAAGGATACTGGTAAATCAGTAGATATTACTGATTACAGAGGTATGATTGGCTCTCTACTCTATCTAACTGCTAGTAGACCTGATATCATGTATGCTACCTGTCTTTGTGCAAGATTTCAAGCAGATCCAAGAGAACCTCACTTAACAGCTGTGAAAAGAATTTTCAAGTATCTTAATGGAACAGCTGATCTAGGATTATGGTATCCTAGAGAATCAGACTTTAAACTAATAGGTTACTCAGATGCAGATTTTGCAGGTTGCAAAATTGACATGAAAAGCACAAGTGGAAGCTTCCAGTTTCTTGGAGGCAGATTGGTTTCTTGGTTTAGCAAGAAACAAAAGTCAATTTCCACATCAACTGTGGAAGCAGAGTACATTGTTGCAGGAAGCTGTTATGCACAGATTCTTTGGATGAAGAATCAGTTACTGAATTATGGTTAACATATTTTAAAATCCCTATTTACTGTGATAATCAAAGTGCTATTGCTATGACAGGTAATCCAGTTCAACACTCAATGAAAAAGCACATCAGCATTAGGTACCACTTCATAAGGGAACATGTGGATGAAGGTATAGTGGAATTGCACTTTGTTCCAACAGATCAACAACTAGCAGATATCTTCACCAAACCACTGTGTGAAGCTACTTTTACAAGATTGGTAAATGAACTTGGAATGGTTTCAGGTTCTTTCTCTAAATCTGCTTAGCTTTTGTTCTGATGCATCAGTATTTACAGATATTACTATCTTTGTGTATTCTGTGCCTAATTGAAAATTGTTTAAGTACTGATTGTTTTCTGATGTGAATTTCTAAACTCTGATAGTGATATAAATGTTTCTGTGATTATTCAATCCAATGAGGACAAATATGCTAGATACTGACCTAGTAGTCTTTAATATACTAACAAATCCCATATTAGAAGTAATTATTTATGTGGAAATCTATTGACACAAGCAAATTCTGATATTGAGCTTAGTTAAGTTTACTTTGTCTATCTTATTACTAAGTCAACAACTAGAATAATGCTTCTCATCTGTTAAGTTCTGATGTTAGTAAATTTGGTGATTGTACTAAGTGATGATAAGCCTCACTTATCAAAAGAAAAGGAAAAGAAAAAGAATAAATATCAGGTATTCCTTTGAGATCTAGAGTAAAAACTATGGAAGGGAAGACCCAAGTACATTGCTGGTATTAAGTAATATGCATCAGAAAAGCAAAAAAAAAATATTTTTCTTGGTGACTTTTCACACTCTATGATTACTGGAGAAATACTCTGATAATAGCATAAATTCTGATAAGCAGTCGTGACTCACTTACACTGAGAAGCCACTGTAAAATGGAATTTCAAAAGATGCATAAAATGAGCACAAAACAGTTGAGGTGGACTCATGCATGAACACATTCTAAAGTAGACTTCAGAATCATGACAGGTTTTGAGCAAAGTTCTTAGTTATGCCTTATTTTTAAGATGTATTGAAGTGAATCAGACTTTAATCTTTATCTAATATTTAGCTTACTGCACACACATACACTCCATATGAATGATGAAAATTAATGTGGTGATAAATGATGTTTTAGATGAACAGTTTATGTGTCAGATTGCATAAATTCTGAGGACAAGTTATGATGGAAGTTCTGATGATTAAGTTCTGAATAAATGAAATCAGAATTTGTGTGAAGAATTGCAGAAATAGGCATTTACTTTTCGAGTTAAGAAATCATGTTCTGATGACTGTTAAGTTTTGATATAAGTCTAAGTTCTGATATTACACTCTGATTCTTTACTTGACTTATTTTTTGTTACAATCTGAAACAGTCTTATTTAAAATCAGAATATGTTTGGGTGAGATATTAACAGTCAATACAATTAGGGTTAGTGGTACACGTTCATGCACAATAATTTTTACTTGTTTCATGTGCGCATTAAATCCTGTTTTACACTTCCAATGGCTGTTTTTATTCTCATCAGTCTAGGGAGATGAGGTAGAATTATTTCTACCTATAATCATTAAATTTTCCTTGCGTCTCCTGACATTCCATTGGCTATATAAACCAACACTTCATTCCAGTCAGTACATCTCTCATTTTCTCACAAACTCACTCTCGTCTTATTCTTATCACCGCAAATGGCTGCGTTTGGCTGGTTTTACAATTATGGTACTGAGACAGTACATGTTTTTCTAAATGGAATTCCAACTCCATACCATATCAACAACATCCTTCACAATCTCTGGATTCAATTTCCAGAGATCATTAAACGTGATCTGTTGACAGTCCGAAGAGATCTACATCTCCGTCATCTCCGAAAGCAGGAGTGAATCATTCGTCTCGCTGTTCTTTTTTTTAGAGTAGGAAGAAGAAATAATTTATGCTCCCTGTTTTTCTTCATCGTCGGCTCTGTCTGGCTTCTTAGCTTAGTATAAAAGTTGTTGATGTTAGGATTTGTAGCTCAGGACAATATTGTAATTTTGTGATGTAATTTAAATTTCATGAAATGTATTTGCTCAATATATTAATGAAATATATTTATGCAAGATTTTGTCTCTGCGTCGTTTGATATTCTGATGCATTTTTAAATCCTGATTTACCCATATTCTGATGACCGTTTTAACTCTGATACAAATCAAGTTCTGATTCTGACGTGTCAATATTTGTTTACTTGGTTTCTTTATGGTCATTCTATCATTGGTCATATTTTTACAGAATATTGGTCTCGCAGTGAAAATAATTTATTAAGTGGGAACAGTTTTAAATTTTAAAATAAAACTGAAATACCTTAATTAATGGGATTACTTGGTAAGTGGGACAGTTTTTCCTTGAAAAACTGCATGTGATAAATAATGATTACTGTATTCCCGTGCCCATTAATTATCCTTTACTGTTGCATGTCTGACAGGTGTCCAACGGTTACTTTTTCTACCGTGTATAAGTAAAAGAGAGAAAAGATTCTAAAATCTTTTATTTACTTTCACATTTTATCTCTCTCTTTTTACTACTATTCTCTCTCATCTCCTGACGCTTTTTCATACAGACATTTTATCAAACACCTTACAGGCAACCTAATTTCTCATTTTTTTCTCATGGCACCTAAGGATTTGATTATAGATGGAGCCAAGTTTGTTCCCAACAACTATGCTGCAATCTTGAACCATGCTGAAGCTCCATCTGATTTGCACTTTGTGCAAGATCTTCTAGCACACAGTGAGATTGGGTATACGTTGACCCAACCTCAAGTTATTTCAAGCCAACAAGTTCTGATGTTCTGACGAACTGGGCATTTTGATAATGGTGGTGTTACTGGTATTCCAAGCATTATTTTTGAAGTGAATGATGTTGAACATGTGGTAACTCCTGGAGTAGTTCATAAAGCTCTCCACTTACCAGAAGGCTGCATTTTCTCAATAGCGGAGGAACCTGTTCTACAGCAGCTCATGGCCAATTTGGGGTATGAGAAGAGTTTGGCCAAGCTTGGACAGTTGAAAAGGGCACATATCAGGAAGGAATGGAGCTTTTTCTTTGACTGCATCACTAAGGCATTCGCCAATAAGTGTTCCAACTTTGATGCCATTCCAATTATGAGTCAACACATCGGGTATGCTATTATTCACCAAACTCATTTTGATTTTACAAGTGCTGTGCTAGGTTTTATAGGGGATAGGATGACAGAAGATAGGAATATAGTGTACTTTGCTAGATTCTGTCAGCTTATATATAACTTCTGTTGTGCTGATGAACCCTAACCTACCACTGACTTAATTCCACCCTTTAAGCTTGCAAAACGGGCTTTTAATGACTTGGTAAATGCTGACCTTAAGAAAAAGGTTGTTAGACCCTTACAGATACCTCAGTCTGTAAAACAGATCCTGGTAAATGCTGATCCTCAAACCTACAGATCTATTTACCCTGATGTTCAACCCACCAACACATCCCAGACACCACAACAACCATCAGAACATACCACAGATACACCTCAACCTACTCAACCCTCTATCAAAACATATCTCAAACCTTCATAGATATCTCAACCTTCATCATCAGCACTACTGTGAGGCCTTCATCTTCAAAGCCTAAGAGGACAAAGACTGTACCTCAGACACCACAGAAGAGAAGGAGGATTGTTCTGAGAGATGAGTCAGACATTGAGGAACAGGTTCCTGTGTCAGATACTATTGTCAAAGAAGCTGAGAAGGTCTCTTCTCAGAAGGATACTGGAATTGGGGGCTCTAAGCTTCTTAAAAGGCTTAGAAGGATGTATTCTGCTGAAACTCCCAAGGAATCTCCACCTTCAAAGAGATACAAGAAACAGAGAGCACAAAAGTACAAGGCTGAGTCAGTTTCAGAGGATGAGGAAGCAGCAGCTAAGGAAGGAGATTAGGAATCTCTGATCTCAAAAGAGACAGAATTTGCTGAAGCTACTGCATCTACACCTCCATTGTCACCAACTCAGGAAACTGCTCAAGATAAAGTATCTACACCACCTGTGTCTCCTGTCAATGAACCAGTATCTACTGCAGACCCAGGCACAAGTGCTGAGATTGATATTTACAACCTAATTGTGCCTGAGGTTCTCTACTTAGAAGCTCCACCAGCTCCAATCAATCCATCAACAATACCAATTCCTGATGCTAATGAAATTCCATAATTGTCTACAACAACTTCTCTGCATCTAGACATTGAAGATCAGACTATAGGTGAGCATCAGAATATGGCTGTTGATCAGAACTTGGAAGCAGATCAGCACTTAGAGGATGTTGTTGATGTTGAAGTCTCAATAGCCTCTCATACTGTTCTTTTATCAGAGGATGTTGACTCTGTAAGTTCTGATGCTGCAAATGCTGATGATACTGGTGATGCTGCTATAAATGCAGATGTTGATGATGTTGGTCCTTCTGGCCATGCACCTCTACAAGCTCCTTCAAAAGCTGAACTAGTTAAAAAGTTTGTTAGAGGAGATGCACCAGTACCTTGGATTGAAACTCCTAGAGGACATGAGTGGACTAAGGAGTGGAACACAGTTACCTTTGTTCCAAATGAAAGAATTCTTGCTGAGCACTTGGCAAAAGCTGATGAGATGCTAGTTAAAGATGATTTCAAGACACAGCTGAGAGTTACTGCATTGAGTACTAGACACCTTCAAGGTCAACACTCAACAACTCATGCCGAGGTTCATAAAATTCAAGAAGCTTTAATCAAGCAAGAAATGACTATGAAACTTGACAAGAAAAGTTTTTTCTAACCTAACTTTGACAAAGTTTCCTACATTGAGAAAACTCAAGAGAAGCAATAATCTCAGATTGATGAAATTTTGAAAAATCAAGCTTCTCAGCAATCTCAGCTCGATGAAATCCAATCCTCAGTGGAATTGCTTCTCTCTCTTCTTTTACCTGCTGATGCAAAAAAGGGGGAGAAAGTAATTAAGTCCAAATGCAAAACTATCAAGACACTGAAGGGAAAGGATGATGGAAAAGATGACCCGAGAAACTCTGGAATGGGTGGAGGTCATGGTCAAGGTAGAGGTCTCTCATCAAGAAGAGCTGGAACTACAAGTCATAGAACAAGTTCTGATACTGGGAGAAGAATAACTTCTGATACTGGTAAAACAATAAGTTCTGATGAACTTTTGGATCCTGATGAAGAAATTTCAAGACAGTTATTTCTGAAAGAAAATCCAGGAATGGACTTTGAAAGTCTAATGGAAGAAAAAGCTAGACTTAAGTCAGAAAAAGTCAACTCCAAATCTGAAGCTTCTATTGGTAAAAAGAAACTTCTTACGGCTAAAGGCATTGTGATAAAAGAAAGGACAAATCTGGTGGCAACTAAGGCCAAATTATAATTACAGATAGATCCAAGGTCCAAGGGCAAAGAAAAAATTGGTGAACCTATAAAGGTTTATGTGCCTCCTATGGATGAAGAAATTTATGTTGAAGATGCTGATCTTACTCTGACTTCAAGGAAGATTTCTAAGACAACCTCTGACATGGCTCAAGTTGTTCAGAATCAAGATTTAGTTAGTTCTGATATAAACATGAAGCAAGCAACCTCTGACATAGCTCAAGTTGACTTGATATCAGAAGATAAGTCAAAGGAAACCTCTGACATTGCTCATGTTAAATCCTCAAAGTTACTCCTACCAGGATTCATTAAAGCCAAACAGACTCAACCTTTGAAGACTGCAGCAAGTGGTTTTGAAGCAAGAGTGGTTACTGGAAAGGAAGCAATAAATCTGGATTGGGTATTGCTGATGAAAGAAGAGTGCAGAACACAACCAATGATCCAACTTCCTTAAGTGAACCAGGTGTTGGAGCAACTCCTGAAAGATTGAATCAACTAGAATCTGTACAAATGGTCTACCATACCTACTTGAAAGAACACGTCTTGTTATATTTCATGACAGATGGTAGGGTTTACCATATAAGGGAAAATGCTATACCACTGAAGTATTTTGAAGAACTAGAATATGTTTTATTCTTACTTCAAGTGAATGACAGAATAACAGAAAGTGCTGCAAACTATTTGAAGACTCAAATTCAGAGACAGAAAAGGCTTTATTCTGTAAAGTCTGACAACACATACTATCCAAAGTACAGAGATCACAAGGGTGATATTGCTGAGATGAAGCCTAACTCTGCTAAGATTATAACTACCTTTCTGGGTTATAACGGTGTAGAATTCAATCTTGAGTCTGACAAGGCATATTTGATCAGACTGGATCAGGACATAAGGAAAGCTAGAATAAATGATCTCAGGGCTGCTATCTTCCAAACTGGTGAAGATTCTGCAGAACTCAAAGATGCTAAAAGGAGGATGATTGAAGAACTCAGATATGCTGAGAGATGTTTGTTAAAGAACTATCTCAGAACAACTCCTGACATCAAAGAGATCAGAAAGTGAAGCCAAGTCAAGATCTACAACTGCTCAAATTCTGATATGTATACAGACTGAAGTTGTTATCAGAAGTTAAAGTTGGTAAAGCTTTAAGGACTATAAGTTGTAGTTATCTAGTCAATTTCTCATGCATTTGTACTTAATGTTTTTGACATCATCAAATATCTGTTAAACTTGTATATTATGCTAATTTACAAGTTGGGGGAGATTGTTAGATATATTTGATGATGTCATGACTAATATGATTTATGTTTAGTTTTTCAGATCTTACTTAAACAAGACAAATCAGTACTTAACTGAAATCAACACTTATACTGAAGTCGGAACTTAAGTGATCAGTACTTAATGTTCAGGAGATATTTATCAGGAGATAATATCAGAACTTAAAGGAAACTTTCAGATAAGGAAGGCGGCTGATTGAAAGGAAAGAAGATCAAGATAAACGTAAGAAGAGATATGCATGAAGAAGGAATTCTATGAAGAATGGAATACTTGGAAGAAAAGATATCTGATTGATATATTTTAGGAAGCAGAATTATATTCCATATCAATTAGCGATTATCTTGTAACTGTGTGATATATAAACACAGACATAGGGTTTACACTATAAGTGTTATCATTATCGAGAATATTATTCATTGTAACCCTAGCAGCTTTCGTGATATTTGTTCATCACTGAGAGAGGACGGTTCCATATTGTAACAGAGTTTATTGCATTGAATAAAGTCTATTTTCTGTTACTTGTGTTATTTGAATTTGATTTGATTGTGCTATACACTGTATTCAACCCCCTTCTATAGTGTGTGTGTAACCTAACACATTGGAAAGAACAGCCTACAAAGTTTATGTGATTGATCAAAAGAAAATTATGGAAAGTACAGATGTGACTTTTGATGATGACAAGTGTCCAGGCTTGGAATGCCTTGATGTAAATGATGTTGAAGCCCTTGCATTTGAGAATCTAACCATTGATAGTGATTCTGATGAGGAAGATGAAGTTGTGGCACAACAAGTGACAAATGAAGAGACCTCTGAACAAAATCATGGGAATGAAAGCTCTCTTCAGACACCAGAATTTGATGGCACAAACTCAGGGGGAGAAGAAGAGAATGGAAATGACAGTCATGGTAATACTGAAGAAAATGATGAAGGCAATAGTCAGCAGACACACACTAGAAAGTAGGATAGGAGTCATACAGTAGAAGCTGTTGGATACATAGATGCAAATTTTGCTGGATGCAGGGTTGATAGGAAAAGTACTAGTGGAAGCTGTCAATTTCTTGGTCAAAGACTTGTATCCTGGTATAGTAAGAAACAACAATATGTGTCAACTTCCACAGCTGAAGCTGAATATATAGCTGCTGGAAGTTGTTGTGCTCAGGTGCTTTGGATTAGAAATCAACTAATGGGCTATGGTCTAGTATTACACAAAATTCCTATTATGTGTGACAATACTAGTGCCATATCTATAGTAGCTAATTCAGTTAATCATTCTAGAACAAAGCAAATTGATGTTAGGTACCATTTTATCAGGGAACATGCTGCAAATGGTACCACTGAGCTCATTTTTGTTCCAACAGAGAAACAATTAGCTGACATTTTTACTAAACCTTTGGATGAAGCAACCTTCACTAGCCTTGTGAGTGAAATTGGAATGCTCAATTCTTCATCCTAAGGCAAGAACTCAGCTAATGTGTTGTAGCAGATTAATTTCTAATAAATCAACCTAGTTTGATTTAATTGGAAATTAACTGAAATATGAATTATAAATATTTCAGAATCTCTGTATATTTATTTTTCTTAAAAATTCAAAAATTAACTTAGAATATTTCAAAATTCTAAGTAAACTGCTTAGTTGTTAATTTACATCTTAAATGTGTAAAATTAACACAAGGCATAATAACAGTACTCACAGGTATAGAGAACTGAGTTAATGACTTATTGACAAGTCATTCTAGAGTTCTCAAGTGAGTCCTCGATAAGTCTATTTACAGACTTCTCGATAAGCTCTATTATGACTTATCGATAAGACCATGTAGAGTTCTCTAATAGTGTTAATTCACAGAGCTCTCGACAAGGATATTTTGAAACTTATCAATAACTCAGAACTAAAATAATTTAATTCAATAAATTATTTTCGACAAATACTTTTGGAAATTTTATTTTGATTTCAATTTGATTCAATTCAAATAAATTAGAATCTTTTTAGTCCATTTTCGGACAAACTGGGCATTTATCAGAGTTCTCGATAAGTCATTTTTGACTTCTCGATAAGTTTAATATCAAGCGTTTGTTTATTTGACTTCTCGATAAGTATTTTACTTTTTCCATAAATACCCAGACTTCTCGATACATACACTGTACTTACACTTTCTCGAGATCTCAAGTGACCTAGCTTTCAGACAAAAGGCGATTTCTCTCTCGTTTTTGCTCCTTTCTCAAAACTTTTTCTTACCCACTACTTCTAAACACTAAAATGGCACAAAACATTGTTAGAACTATCATTCCAGAGAAGGGAACTAACTTTATTGCTTTTCTTGATGCTAACCAAGCCCCTGATAGTTTCAAGGGGTTTGTGAAGTTTCTTTCTGAATCCTATATTGCAGGTGCTTTAACTACAAGTCATGTGCTGTATTTGGACGTTCTTCATGAATTTTGGACATCAGCTATAACTAGGACAGTTGTTCTAGAGAATGTCACTTCTATGGTGGTCACATGCACAATTGGAGGCCAGGAAATTGAGTTTTCAGCTGCTGATGTGAATACAGCCTGGGATTGCCAATTGAGACTTATGGAGAGATGCCAACTGCAGATGAGCTGAGTGAATTCATGGACTTCATCAACTACAGTGGCTCAATCAACTTGGCAAGCCTGAACAGGACAAACCTTAGGAAGGAATGGTCCTTTATGTTTGATTCTGTAGTGGGGGCTTTCACTTGCAGAAAAACTAGCTTTGACAAAATCTCAAGTGTGGTGCAGAAGCTGGTGTTCTCAATAGCTCACAACAGGCATCTGAATGTTGGGGCTCTAATTCTGGAGGAGCTGGCTACCAGGCTTATTATGCCTTTGAAGAATAGAGGTAAATAAATCTTTTTGCCAAGGTTTATTATGTCTACTTTAGCTCATAAAGTAAATGACATACATTTGTTAGCTGGTATTGATAGTAGTAGAATTGGCAATTGTAAGCAAGTGTCCAAAATAATATTTAGTTCACTTACTTCAAAGAATAAGGTGAGTGTAAGTCTTAGAATCACTCCATTTATGTTGGAGAGATTCAGGACTTATCCTTACCCTATGCCAGACATGAGGGCTCCTAAATTTGCTAGTTCAGCTATGGTTCCTGAGCCTGTGGAAGCACAAACACAGGCACACCAACAGGGACCTTCCAAAGCTGCACCCCCTTCTTCTAAACCACTAGATGTTAGCAAAACAACCACTTTAGTCTCTCAAAAGACTGAAGTGAGTAAAAAGAAGAGAAAGGAACCAACCCTTGTTGTTGTAAATGAGAGTGAAATAATTCAAACTGAACCAGAGTCACCCTTGGTCAAGAAACCAAAGAAGAGTAAGTTACCTGAGTTGACCACTCAAAACACCTCTGTGTCCTCCCAAAAGGGCACAGTTGAACAAATGGGGAGTAAACAATTACTAGATGCATCCTCTCAACAGGGTGTATCTATTGAAAAGAGCATTCACCCCAATGTATCTTGTACCGAGTCAGCACAACCTGCACCTAGAGTGTATGGTAGAAGAAATAAGGATGGCACACACAGTGAGGGCACATCACTTGAAGCTCCCTCATCCATTCAGGGGGAGCTTCCAACACTCGCAACTGAGCAAACTTCTCTAATCTCTCAAATTTCTTCATCATATAGAGTACTTGAATCTGATTCTCAAGTGCACAAACACTCAAGTGACATAGTTCATGAAACTGTGCTCACCACCCAGAACCAACATCTAGATGGTGAGAGGCAACTAGCTGGGGTAGACCTTGATGACACCATCACAAATATGGGGGTTTCATCAGTTTTTACTGAAGACTCCATGGTCACTCTTACACCTTCATATGCACAATCCTCTTCACTATTGAATAGGTTTGAGGGTAGTACTCTTGAGGGAGAGCTATCTAAATCCTCTCCAATTCAATTGGAGGTTCCTCTAGAAGGAACAACTCCCCTCAAAACCCTAGCTGAAATTGCCTTGACAGTTGAAGCTAAGAGTACAATTGCCAATGACCCTGTTATGGGAGAGGCGAGTTCATCACATTTATGTGACAGTGCTCTGCAAGGTGCACAAAGGTTTGAGGCTGGTGTACATGACAGTAACCCAGTCAAATCCTCTCCAATTTCAATGGAGGTTCCCACTACATGTGGTGAACAACAAACTATCAAAACCACATATTTATCTGTGAGTCAAACTGTTACTTCAGTCATAGGTGGTAATCTGGACATTTTTCAGCAGCCATCCACATCTCAATCCAGCCAACCACATGTCATGGCTCAATGGCTACAAGATATGGAAGCTCAGCCTTCTACAGTTGATGACATGTTGGTAGATCAAATATCAGGCTTGGCCAATCTCTCTCAGCAATTGCTCACTTCAGACATGGGGAACCAGGACTATCAAGCTATACTGCTATGCTTCAATGAAGAGGTTGAACAATAGAATGAGAATATAGTAGATGAGGCTGAAGAAGATGGAAATGTAGATGCATGGTTGTCTGATGACCATGTGGCAGAAATGGATGAAGTTTCGGCTAGATTCAGGAGGGAGTACATAACTATCATGGGAAGCAATGCTAAATCTCTCACTCCTCCTGAAGTCTATGATGTCATCATAGATGTGCACAAAGCTCAACTCAAGGCTTTCCATCTCTTTGGAAAGGCCCTTGAAGTAAAATTGACTGGACATGAAGATAAAATCAGGAAGCTGATCAAGAAAAAGATGGATGACATTATGCCTTCTCAAAAGGACATCAAGAATCAATTCCAGTCTTTCACTGAGCAAATGTCAAGGATAGATCTGGCCTCCATTGAAAAGGAAGTGTCAAATATAAAGAGTTCTTTCAAGGCCCTGTTTGATCAAGTTCAAGCTCATATCACAAATTCAAATGATACCAGGGTCAAGCTAACTCAAATGTATACTGCTAGGTATGAGCCTTCATTTCTTCTCATGGAGGGTGTCAGAAAAGCTGTTGATGAACACTTTAGGTCCTTCTCAGCCAAAACCTCTACTCCTCAAATACAAGAAATTCAAGATTAAATTTCTTCACTTCAAGCTTCCAACTCAGATTTATCTTCACAAGTCAGAGCTCTAACCACATTGGTTGAGAGTCAACAGCATGATATTCAGGCCCTAGTGGAGTCCCATAAGCATTTACAAATGCAGAATACAGTTGCTTTGGGAGCCATTATGGGAAAACTCAACATCCCACTAGCAGCATTGCCTGAAGCTGTCAGACCTGAGATTCCTACTCCCCTACTCATGACTGTTACCAAGACTAAGGGGGAGATAGATGCAAGGTTCGCACAATCAAAACTCAAAAGTCAAGTACAAGGTCTAGAACAAGAGAGGCTCATTATGGCTGCCCAAGGTCCAGGAATGACACAAGAGTTTGACAATTTGCTCACTGGATTAAGGAACTCTCTCAACAACAACTTCTTCACTTACAGAAAGACCTTGGAAAAGACTATCAATTTCATCAGGGTACTGTAGATCCCAGTCAAGGACCAGTTTTGGGAGAAAAGGATAGTGATCAATCTAAATGATTCTGGTGTAGACAGATGTATGCAAGTCAACTTCAATTATCTAATTTCTAGAAGAGCATCTGAGGTGGATATTTTGATTAAAAAGGTCAGGATAATCAACAATGAAGAGAAAATGCTACTAGCAGAGTCGAAGAAGGCTCAAGAAGCTGCATTCCCAGAAGCTTATCTACATCTAAGCAAAGGGGTGCACTATATCTGCTCTACAACCAAGCATCTGAAACATTTCCAAGTACCCAAAAACTGTGTCATGGCCAACAGAAGACTGATAATGGTGCTTGAGTCTGAGCTGAAAAGTAAGAAATTGAAGACTAGTGAAGATGAAGCTATGATCAAGATTCTGAGGAGATACATTGATAACCCTGAAGCCAATTTGCCTAAAACTCAAATCAACACAGATGACTTGGGTGATGATGAGCAGAAGAAAGATGGTCAAAACCCTTCTGGCTCAAACTCAAGTCAATCTAGCAAGGCAATTGGTGGAAAAGATGATAGTGAGAAAGAGTAGGAGAAGAAAAGTGGATCTAAGACTCAAAGGAGGGGTGGAAGGAGACAAAGACAAAAGACTGATACCTCACAACCCCTCCAACCCTAAATATCCAAATACCAGTTGGTAAACCTTCACATTCAACCTCATCAAAAACTGCTCAACCTCAAATCTCTAAGCCTAAATATTTCTACAAGCTCACTGCAAACTCTCTCCTCAAAACTCAAATCACTCACGACCATACTTCTCTGAAAAGACTCAAAACTGTACCTTCATTCAAGCCACCCCATAAAACACACTTCAAAATAGTTAGAATAGGTCCAAAAGAAGCCAAGGTCAAGAAAAGATTCAGAAGATAAAGAAGACAACTGACAGCTGAATTTCTCAATGATCATGGATTTGGTGAAAAGGCCATCTGGAACAGATATGATCAAAATGATTTCCAACCTCTAAATGTTGTAGATTCAGATGAAGATTACTTCCAACAGCTAGCTGAAAGAATTGTCAGAGTTTGGGTTGTTAACATCAAAGAAGTTAGAATCTACTACAGTGATGGGTCCTTTGAAAAGCTTGGAAATAGACTAATGGATTCACTCTCAATTGTTGAACTGAAAAGGGTGATAAGCTTGATGAATGGTAAAGATTCAGCCACTAAGGCATGGAGAACTGTATTGGCAGTGTTTGTGGTTAACAGAGAGGAGATGAGAGATAAGCATAGAGATTTGCTAGCTGAAAAGAGGAGAAAGTGTGAGCATGACATTGATGAGTATATCAGAAGATCAGAAGAGTTGAAAGCAGCAGGCAAGAGCAGAATATCAAAGGATGGAAAATTTCTGAATGTAAAAGCTGGCTCTTTGTCAAGACACAGTATAGGGATGTTAGCTAGTTATCCTAAGCCAGATTTGCTGAAACTAATAGAGGCTCTAACTGACACCCCCATCCTAGAAGAATTGGAAATACTTGTACAGATTAAGAACATAATTGAGAAAGGATCAGAAAGCTCAGTATTTACTTAATTACTATAAATTGTCAAATGTTCAATGTACAAGTGTTGTATCAGCTATTGTGTTATTTTATTTTCATTCTTTAACTTGGGGTTAGTCTTGTTAACAAGCATGAATTTTTGATAAGCAATCTTCTCACAAATTGGGGGAGATTGTTGTGCAAGACATGCCTGTATTATAACAAGACACTACTAGAAATAGTAGAATATACATCGCCTCTTTAACATCGGTTGATGTTGGCACCGATGTAAAAGGTGCTTTTTACATCGGTTTTAATCAACCGATGTCTATTTGTAAAATACACATCGGGTTTTTTAGCCCAACCGATGTTATAAGTGTGTTTTAAAAAATTTATCAAGCGCGCCTCCCTGTTTTCCCCCCTTAAACCGAATAATTCATTCTCTCTTGAAAATTTCCCTCTTATTTTTCACCTTAAAAAAATTTCAAGTCAAATATCTCCCCCTCTTTTCAACATAACATTAGAAGTTAAAATTCACACACTATTAAAAAATAAAACATAAACCATAAAATCAAACAAATCCAAACTCTCATCTCTCTCCTCTCTCAGCTCTCGATCTCTCTCTCTTTGCTCAACTGTGCTATCCGTCTCTGTCTCTCCATCTCTCTCTCTCTGCTCGAATGTTCTCTCTTTGCGTTATCTCTCTCTCTCTCCCTCTCTCTATATATATCTCTCTCTCCTATCTCTCTCTCTCTCTCTCTCTTTATGGTCTCATCGAAGTTTAATGGGTCGTAGGAGGTTGTTGAAGTAGGAGTTTCAAGCTCTAGTTTAAAGCTAAGATGGAGGTTAAATCTAAGTCAGTGGTCAAAACTTGTATTGGGTAACCTTCAAACCCTAATTTTACAATTGGGGATTTAAATTTGAAACCCAAATTATATATTTTTTTAATTAGTTTAGTGATTTCTTTAATTGTGCATGTTATATTGAGTATTTTTTGTGCTATATTTTGACAGCTATGGCTGCGAATCCGTTGAGTGCAAATTTGACGTTTAATACTATTTAGAAGACGATTGGGAGGACGGACTAGGCTAAAGCGGCCATTTGCCGGGTTTGGTTTCGTTGATTGTCGTGCCGTTGTTGTTGTATGTTAACTATCCACCGAGTATTTCAATCTTAATGATTTTTATTTTTTACAAAGCAGTTTTACTATGTTTATGTTTTGATACTTGTTACAAAAACTACCCTCCGTGCGTCATCGGTATTACATTAATGGCTTACTAAACACTAGTCAAATACTAATTTGTTGATGACTTGACGTGCATACTCAATCATAATTTAGTTTGATGAACATTATAAATGAATCTGGATTTAAATTTGTGATATGTCCATGTTCATGTCTTTTGTTAATAGAGCTACTTTTTGATTTTCCGGTGTATAGTATAGACTACCACCACAGTGAATCTTTGATTGGGTGGATGAAACTTAATCTGGCTTCACTATTATAAACTGAACAAATATATTGATAGGAGTTGGATGAACCCCAAAGGAAGCTGAACCAATCTGAAGCTCAGACAATAGGTACATTACTGATAAAAATGTTTTTCCCACTATTATGAACTGAAAGATCTGATATTTTAACTGTCTATTGACAACCAGGAAGCAAACAAAGGGACTTGTCTACTTGTGGTGGTGTTCGCTAAATCGGATCAGATCTTACTCGCATGATTGGAAAATATGACGCATATTTTCAGATTCATCGCAGAAACTACAGTAGTTTAAAAACTCTGCCCAGTCACAATTTTGCAGCCATTTTTCCTGGAGATTCGATAGCTGGACTTGTGGCAGCTAATGGAATTCTTAATTTTTTGAACATTTATAATACTCTTCTAGTATGCAGACTCGTTCTTACCTGGTTCCCAAACTCTCCTCCTGTCATAGTTAATCCTCTCAAGTATTCCTATGAAAAGTTAATTTTACACGACTTCTGAATCTAAAGTATCTGTGCTTGACACTGAGACAACAATGCTAGTGTTCGAATACTTAATTAAGTTATACATTTGTTTAAGTTGATGACTATCTATGCCAAGCTCTTCTATATTTATGGTCGCGTAGTTGCATACTAGTTCTAACAATAGCCTCTAACTAGTCTTGTGATTGATAAGCTGTCATTTATTCATTTTACTAACTAATTTTAAATGATGAGAGCTAGGACAATCTGAACATAGGTTTGATACCCCGGAAAATCTAGGAACGTTGTGAGAAATGAATAATGTTGGATAAGTTTGCAGATTGTATTTAAAAGCTTTTAATTTTCTGTATTGTTAGACCTTCAAATATATATCCTCTTTGAAAACTAGAATATAATATTAGATTTAACTATTTTGACTGTGAAATGCACACCCCACAGCAAAGCACTTACAAGGCTTTATCTCTGAAATCCATCTGGTTTTGTCATTTCAGATTTTTGATTCATCTTATAATTAAAAGAATCGCTAATGCCCCTGGTCATACATATATTTTGTAAAAGACTTTTATATAAGAAAAATTATTTGCTTGATCAGCTATCCATTCCTGGTTCCACATAATGCCTACTTGCAAAAATTTATATATCTCTATAATATCTCCGTGGTTATTTGCTAATGTTCATATTAATATTTGAGTATTCTCTTTGCTAATGTCAATTATTCACATCTCTTAGTTATTTGCATGTAGACTATAGCTTAAATTCATGTTGTATGCATTTTAGAACTCAACCATATCTTAAGTTACTTTTGAATTCTGAACTTTCTTAAGATATTTAGTAATATCTATTCAGACATGTTAATGATGTAAAAGCTATTGATGGAAATAATAATTGAATGAGAATTTAGGGACATAATTTATGGGAGATAGTTTACTGTAAATTAATTTTGCAAAGTTGTTTCAGTAGATATATCATGCTGAAAATGGCACACAATGTCGCATGTATCATACAATCTCTTACATCAGATCATTAATTGAAAAAGAGTATGCTTGTGAAACCAAGCATTCTATTTTTTAAAACTCAAGTTTCTCAATAAGAACACAGATGAGATGAGTATCTGATTTTGCTAGCTTTATGCTTATTTTTTAAATACTATTTTCTTTAGTGGGTCCCGTGACAAAAGTATATTTCATCCATTGTTTGCTCTTGGTTCAATGCCTTGTGAACTCAGTTAGATCTCCCTTAAATATGTATCTATTCTAGACCAAAGTTATGTTTCCCTTAAATACCAAAGTTATGTTTCAACGTAGTGTAATTTCTCTGTCTGCAATGTAACTGACATATTTAATTATTTTTGGTCACTTACCACATACTTTCTTTGCAGGGGTTGTTGTTGTACTTCTTCTTTTAGCCGTTGCCCTTCTTTGTGCATA
Source organism: Apium graveolens (assembly GCF_009905375.1). Lineage (NCBI taxonomy): Eukaryota > Viridiplantae > Streptophyta > Magnoliopsida > Apiales > Apiaceae > Apium > Apium graveolens. Next base: position 139,075,252 of record NC_133648.1, on the reverse strand, counting down.
TGAAATTTATGTTGTGACTGCAGGCAGGAGTGCGTCTGAGCGATATTCACTTTCAGGCTTCTTCTTTGGTGTGTCTGTGATTGCTTTAGCGATTAACATGCTCTTCATTTGCAGAATGGTCTGTAATGGTAAATTTGTTACTTTAATCTGTGATTTACTCGATCTGCTTTGCTTTCTTACCCTCCTTTTTGGTGTGACAGCTTCATATTATATTTTATTCATCACCTGGTATTTTAGTAGATGACAAATAAGTAGTTGCTGCTCCATTCTGTCATTTGGATGGACATCTTATTCCATTATTCCGTTGTATGCTAATTTTTTAAATTGCAACAGGGAATGTCTTAGATGTGGATGAATATGTTCCAAGGCCATATAAATTTGCTTACTCTTTTATGCTCACAAGTATTGTACTTATTTTTATTCTCACAATCGTTGTGCTATATGCCTGTATTTGAAGAAGTCTATTATCTTTGTAGTATGGTGTTTGTTCCGATATTTTAGATTACATTGACCTTCACATATCAGGTGGTCTCATTTCAAATGCATACTTACATCAACTTCATTGACTTCAATTTTATCCTGTAGTTCATTAATTAAATGCAACTTTACATCTTAAAGGTCCATGTATTTTAGTATTTTTTTATTCATAAATATTATATATATTTTTTTACTGCCAATTAATGATTTGGGATCTGCGAGCAACCCCACCACAACAATCTGTTGCTGTTCATTAGAAAGAGGTTTGACAAATTTCAAGAGTTTTCCGTATGTGTGTAATAATCTTTTTATGCTACTTGCTTAATCACATGTTTTTTGTACTTAATCCTCAGGTCTGTCAAAAATTTATTGTCATCATACGGGACCAGAGGCTACAAGAGCTTTACTAAGAAGTGGGAAGATGCAGAAGAATAAGGGCATTCCTCAAATGATATTTTACATGCTATTGCCGGTATCAAGTCAAATTCTTTGTATAGAAAGTAGCATAATAGATGGATGGATATGTGTAGTACTTGATGTTTGGATTAGATGAATCTGTTGTACCGGATGTTTGAATATTGGTTGTTAGATTTATAGATAACTGGTATTATGCATCAATTGGTTTTGGTAGTTCATTGATTTGACAAATTTTTGGCATCTATATTTTTAAAATGTGCATTAATAAAATAGGTACAAACATCATTACAGTGGAAAATGATGTCTGTCAAAACTTAATATATCAGTTTTTGTTGAACATTGACATCAGTAATACTGATTAAAACCGATGTCAAATAATAAAACAAAAAAAATCTTAAAACAGAAAACCAATGTTATTAAGCTTTATAGACATCGGTTTGTCACCAATAGATATCAGTTTGAAATAAATAACTGATGTCAAAAGTGTTAGGAATATATGTGCATTAGTTTGATGATATGTTTAACAAAACACTTAAGTAGAAATTCAGTGTCTATAGCCTCAACGGATAAGACCACTTTGGGTATCCGTTGATGGTGTAGCTTTACTTAGAAATAAGTCTAGTGTTGTAGCATATTTCAGTCTCTGTATTTAAGATGTAATTCTTAGAAGTTGAGAGAAACTATGAGTCATGTTGACTACTAGAAGATATGCAGATAGGAAGGCCAATTGTAAATATTTCATGCCTTGTAATTTTGTATAAATGAAGTGGTATCAACGGATGACTTAAAGACCTTCAACGGATGAGAAGCTAAGCTTCAACGGATGTCTCTAAAGCTTCAACGGATAACATCCTTCAACGGATGAGTGCATCAACGGATGAAAGCTTCAACGGATGTTCTGTTGATTAACCGTTGATAAGTGGTAGTTGTACCTACAAACAGAGGCACGTGGGTGAACAGAGATAACTGAAATGTGGCAGCCTAATTTCAGGAACATCAGAAAAAGCAGCCGTTCTACTCTAGTATAAAGAGACATTAAGTCAACAAAGTACTGGAGTGAACTGGAGAAGAAACAAGTGGAGATCTTACTTTATTATTTTATATATCCTTATCTTCACTTGTAAACTTGGTAATATATAAACCAAGTAGTAGCTAGTAATTAGATGAGAATTTTTCCAGAGCTGTTTAGAAAAATCTTGAGAGAAAAATTATCTAGTTTGTACTAGGATGCAGCTGTGATCAAATTCTTAGATCACAGAATTTCTGAAATACCATCTCTGGTGGAACAACAAATCCACCAGAAAAGTTTTTAAAGGTTTATTGTGTTCTTTACATTTGTGTTTGAATATATATCTGTCTGTATCAGCTTAAAGCAATTCACACACTTGTTCATCTTGAACACACAGTCTTTATAAACTGCTCAAAACTTGAAAAAGTTTTGAGATTTACATTCAACCCCCCTTCTGTAAATCTCATTGTTAGTTCTCTAGAAATAACAATTGGTATCAGAGCAGGCTCTTGACAAACAAAGAGTTTAAAGATCTTGGAATCTAACAAAGATGAGTAAGAAGGATATTGGAGTAAAAATCCCAGTTCTTGACAGAGACAGTTATCACCACTGGAAGGTGAAAATGCACCTTCATCTACTCTCCCAAGATGAAGGTTATGTAAACTGTATTGAGAATGGTCCTCACATTCCCCACAAAGTAGCCACAGTTGCTAAGGCCACAATTGCTGTTGGTCAATCCATTCCAAAACCTAGAGCAGAATGGACAATGGAAGACACAGAAGAAGTCCACAAGGATAAGAAGGCTATGAACATTTGGTTTAATGGTCTTGACAAGGATATGTTTGATAATGTGATAAATTGCTCAACTGCCAAAGAGGTTTGGGACACAGTTCAGCTGCTGTGTGAAGGTACAGAACAAGTAAAAGAGAACAAGATGCAGCTTCTCATTCAACAGTATGAGTATTTTCATTTTGAAGAAAATGAATCTTTAAATGACACATTTAACAGATTCCAAAAGCTGTTGAATGGATTGAAGCTGTATGGTAGAGTGTACCAGGTGAAGGATTCAAATCTTAAATTCTTAAGATCCTTGCCAAAGGAATGGAAACCCATGACTGTCTCCTTAAGAAACTCTCAGGATTATAAGGACTTCACTCTTGAAAGATTATATGGAATCTTGAAGACTTATGAACTAGAGTTGGAACAGGATGAGGTATTGGAGAAGGGGAGAAAGAAAGGAAGTTCAGTTGCATTGGTAGCTGAAAATGAGAGGGAATGCAGACAAGAAACTGTGAGATCTACATCAAACTCCAAAGATGGTACAAGATATCAGGAATCAAGCAAAGGAAAAGAGCAAGTTGCTGAGAATGAAGGCAACTCCAGTCAAGATGACTCTGATAGTGTTGATGAGCATCTTGCATTTCTGTCCAGGAGATTTGCAAAGATGAAGTTTAAGAAAAACACTAGAGCCACTAAACCTCATAAGAACATGGTGGACAAATCAAATTTCAAGTGTTTCAATTGTGGTATAAGTGGACACTTTGCAAGTGAGTGCAGAAAGCCAACTTCTGAAAAGAAGAAATTTGACCAAGTAGATTACAAGAAGAAATATTTTGATCTGCTCAAGCAAAAGGAAAGGGCTTTCATTACTCAAGAAAAAGATTGGGCAGCTGATGGAGAGGAAGAGAATGAAGATGTGGAGTATGTCAACTTAGCTCTCATGGCTGATTCTGAGGAAAATGAAGTTAGTTCATCAAGCAATCAGGTAACAACTCAGGTAATCACTACTGATGTAACACAACTTACTAAAGAAGAGTGCAATGATGCTTTTAATGACATGTCTACTGAATTGTATCATTTGCGTGTGTCTCTTAAATCTCTTGCTAAAGAAAATAGTAGGATTAAAGAGAACAGTCTGTTTTTAAGTAATAGAAATGCTATGTTAGAAGATAAGTTGATTGACCTAGAGAAAACCAAGCTGCATTGTATATCTGTTGAGAATGAACTAGCTGAATCTATTAAGAAAGTAGAAATACTTTCTAATCAATTAAAGAGAGAGCAAGAGGTGATTAAAGCCTGGAAAACATCTAGGGATGTTAGTGCTCAAATTGCCAAGGTCCAAGGAATTGAATCATTCTGTGAAACTGCCTGGGATAAAAACAAAAAGAAACTGGAATTAATTGATGGGCTGTCAACGGATGTGGAATCAACGGATGATGAAGGTTATCCGTTGAAGGAAGAAAATGAGCATCCGTTGAAGGTTCCTCAATTAAAACAGGCAGATGTTTCTAATAGTGAAAATCTAAAGAAACTCAACAAAAAGTTTGGTTCAACTTCCAAGAACTTTGTTAAAGAAGAAGCAAGCACATCCAAAGATGTCAGTAAGGTGAATATAGGGCACATGACCTTAGAACAGTTAAATAATAGGCTTAAGATGGTTGAGGATAAAAAGGAAACTAAAAGAAAATCTAACAGAAATGGGAAGGTAGGTGTTAACAAACATAACAATTACACACCTGATAGGTATGCTCCTAGAAAAAGCTGTGTGCATTGTAGTAGTGTTAATCATCTATCTGCTAATTGCAAATCTATTAAGAAAACCCCCATAACTGTACCCTCTTCCATGCCTAACATGTCTGCATCATCTCTACATGCTATGCCTACTATGTCTCAACAGAATCCTTATGCACATTTTGCAAACATGCCATATTTTAACAATCCTTATCTTGCTGCATTTAGTATGCCTCAAATGCCATACAATATGCCTATGTGGAATAACATGTGTTAGGAATATATGTGCATTAGTTTGATGATATGTTTAACAAAATACTTAAGTAGAAATTTAGTGTCAGTAGCCTCAACGGATAAGACCACTTTGGCTATCCGTTGATGGTGTAGCTTTACTTAGAAATAAGTCTAGTATTGTAGCATATTTCAGTCTCTGTATTTAAAATATAATTCTTAGAAGTTGAGAGAAACTATAAGTCATGTTGACTACTAGATGATATGCAGATAGGAAGGCCAATTGTAAATATTTCATGCCTTGTAATTTTGTATAAATGAAGTGGTATCAACGGATGACTTAAAGACCTTCAACGGATGAGAAGCTAAGCTTCAACGGATGTCTCTAAAGCTTCAACGGATAACATCCTTCAACGGATGAGAGCATCAACGGATAAATGCATCAACGGATGAAAGCTTCAACGGATAACATTCTTCAACGGATGAAGTCATTAACGGATGAAAGCTTCAACGGATGTTCTGCTAATTAGCCGTTGATAAGTGGTAGTTGTACCTACAGACAGAGGCACATGGGTTGACAGAGAAAACTGAGATGTGGCAGCCGAATTTCAGGATCAACAGAAAAAGCAGCCGTTCTTCTTTAGTACAAAGATGCAATAGTCAACAAAGTACTGGAGTGAACAGGAAAAGAAGCAAGTGAAGAACTTATTTTACTATTGTAATTTTATATTGTTTTTCACTTGTACACTTGGTAATATATAAACCAAGAAGAAGCTAGTAATTAGAGAGAGATTTTCCAGAGCTGTTAAGAAATATCTTGAGAGAAAATTCATCTAGTTTGTACTAGGATGCAGCTGTGATCAACATTGTTGAACACAGATTTTCTAATATACCATCTCTGGTGGAACAACAAATCCACCAGAAAAGTTTTTAAAGTTTGTTGTGTTCTTTACATTTTGTGTTTGAATATATATCTGTCTGCATTAGCTCAAAGCAATTCATACACTTGTTCATCTAGAACACACTGCTTTAATAAACTTCTCAAAACCTGAAAAAGTTTTGAGATTTACATTCAACCCCCCTTCTGTAAATCTCATTGTTAGTCCTCTAGGAATAACAATTGGTATCAGAGCAAGCTCTTGACACACAAAGAGTTTAAAGATCTTGGAATCTAACAAAGATGAGTAAGAAGGATATTGGAGTAAAGATCCCAGTTCTTGACAAAGACAGTTATCACCACTGGAAGGTGAAAATGCACCTTCATCTACTCTCCCAAGATGAAGGTTATGTAAACTGCATTGAGAATGGTCCTCACATTCCCCACAAAGTAGCCACAGTTGCTACGGCCACAATTGCTGTTGGTCAATCCATTCCAAAACCTAGAGCAGAATGGACAATGGAAGACACAGAAGAAGTCCACAAGGATAAGAAGGCTATGAACATTTTGTTTAACGGTCTTGACAAGGATATGTTTGATAATGTGATAAATTGTTCAACTGCCAAAGAGGTTTGGGACACAGTTCAGTTGCTGTGTGAAGGTACAGAACAAGTAAAAGAGAACAAAATGCAGCTTCTCATTCAACAGTATGAGTACTTTCATTTTGAAGAGAATGAATCTTTAAATGACACATTTAATAGATTCCAAAAGCTGTTGAATGGACTGAAGCTGTATGGTAGAGTGTACCAGGTGAAGGATTCAAATCTTAAATTTTTGAGATCCTTACCAAAGGAATGGAAACCCATGACTGTTTCCTTAAGAAACTCTCAGGATTATAAGGACTTTACTCTTGAAAGATTATATGGAATCTTGAAGACTTATGAACTAGAGTTGGAACAGGATGAGGTATTGGAGAGGGGGAGAAAGAAAGGAGGTTCAGTTGCATTGGTAGCTGAAAATGAGAAAGAATGCAGAAAAGAAACTGTGAGATCTACATCAAGCTCCAAAGATGGTGTAAGAAATCCAGAATCAGACAAGGGTAAAGAGCAAGTTGCTGAAAATGAAGACAACTCCAGTCAAGATGACTCTGATGGTATTGATGAGCATCTTGCATTTCTGTCCAGGAGATTTGCAAAGATGAAGTTCAGGAAAAACACTAGAGCCACTAAACCCTATAAGAACATGGTGGACAAATCCAAGTTCAAGTGTTTTAATTGTGGTATAAGTGGACACTTTGCAAGTGAGTGCAGAAAGCCAACCTCTGAAAAGAAGAAATTTGAACAAGTAGATTACAAAAAGAAATATTTTGATCTACTCAAACAGAAGGAAAGGGCTTTCATTACTCAAGAAAAGGACTGGGCAGCTGATGGAGATGAAGAGGATGAAGATGTGGATTATGTCAACCTTGCTCTCATGGCTGATTCTGAAGAAAACGAAGTTAGTTCATCAAGCAATCAGGTAATCACTACTGATTTAACACAGCTTACTAAAGAAGAGTGCAATGATGCTTTCAATGACATGTCTACTGAATTGTATCATTTGCGTGTGTCTCTTAAATCTCTTGCTAAAGAAAATAGTAGGATCAAAGAGAACAATCTGTTTTTAAGTAATAGAAATACTGTGTTAGAAAATAAGTTGATTGACCTAGAGAAAACCAAATTGCATTGTATATCTGTTGAAAATGAACTAGCTGAATCTGTTAAGAAAGTAGAAATACTTTCCAATCAATTAGAGAAAGAGCAAGAGGTGATTAAAGCCTGGAAAACATCTAGGGATGTAAGTGCTCAAATTGCCAAAGTCCAAGGAATTGAATCATTCTGTAAAACTGCCTGGGATAAAAATAAAAAGAAACTGGAATTAATTGATGGACTGTCAACGGATGTGGAATCAACGGATGATGAAAGTTATCCGTTGAAGGAAGAAAAGGAACATCCGTTGAAGGTTCCTCAATTAAAACAGGCAGATGTTTCTAAAAGAGAAAATCTAAAGAAACTCAACAAAAAGTTTGGTTCAACTTCAAAGAACTTTGTCAAAGAAGGAGCAAGCACATCCAAAGATGTCAGAAAGGTGAATGTAGGGCACATGACCTTAGAACAGTTAAACAATAGGCTCAAGATGGTTGAGGATAAAAAGGAATCCAAAAGGAAATCCAACAGAAATGGGAAGGTAGGAGTTAACAAACATAACAATTACACACCTGACAAGTATGCTCCTAGAAAAAGCTGTGTGCATTATAGTAGTGTTAATCATCTATCTGCTAACTGTAAATCTATTAAGAAATCTCCCATAACTGTACCCTCTTCCATGCCTAACATGTCTGTATCACCTCTACATGCTATGCCTGTTATGTCTCAACAAAATCCTTATGCACATTTTGCAAACATGCCATATTTTAACAATCCTTATCTTGCTGCATTCAGTATGCCTCAAATGCCATACAATATGCCAATGTGGAATAACATGTATGCACAATCCATGCCTAATAATTCTATAAATGTGATGGATAATGTTGTGACTAACCATACACCTCAACCAACCACATCTAAGACCAAGGTTGACTCAAACTCACCTAAGTCTAAAGATGCAGGAGGAATGAAGTCTAGGAGAAAGGCTAACAAGAATGGACCCAAGGAAACTTGGGTACCAAAATCAAATTGATTGATTTTGTGGTGTGCAGGAAAATAGAAGAAATCTATGGTACTTGGACAGTGGCTGTTCAAGACACATGACTGGAGATTTCTCCCTGCTCACAGAGTTTAAAGAGAGAGTTGGCCCCAGCATAACCTTTGGAGATGACAGCAAAGGGTTTACTATGGGATATGGCTTGATTTCAACAAGGAATGTCATCATTGAAGAAGTTGCATTAGTTGATGGTCTCAAGCACAACTTACTGAGTATCAGTCAACTATGTGATAGAGGGAATACAGTTTCCTTCAATTCTGAAGCCTGTGTTGTCACTAGTAAGGAAGACAACAAAGTGGTTCTAACTGGAGTTAGAAAAGGAAATGTGTACTTAGCTGACTTCAACTCTACAGATGCAGAATCTATTACTTGTCTCTTCAGCAAAGCAAGTTCAGTTGAGAGTTGGCTATGGCACAAGAAGCTATCCCATTTGAATTTCAAAACAATGAATGATCTAGTCAAAAAGGACTTAGTAAGAGGAATTCCTCTTGTTGAATTCTCAAGGGATGGTCTGTGTGATGCTTGTCAGAAAGGCAAACAAAGGAAAGCATCATTTCAGAAGAAGCTTGAAACAACAATTGATGAACCATTACAGCTGCTACATATGGATTTGTTTGGACCAGTCAATGTATTGTCAATAGCAAGAAAAAGATATTGCTTAGTGATTGTAGATGATTTCTCTAAGTTCTCATGGGTCTGTTTTCTTGGATCAAAGGATGAAGCAAGTGAAATCATTATCAATCACATCAGGCAAGTCAACAATCATCCTGACTTGAAGGTTAGAAATATCAGGAGTGACAATGGAACTGAGTTCAAGAATTTGACATTAAGGCTGTTCTGTGAAGAAAATGGAATCATGCATGAGTTCTCAGCTCCAAGAACACCTCAGCAAAATGGGGTTGTTGAAAGAAAGAACAGATCTTTAATTGAAGCCGCCAGAACAATGCTTGAAGAATCAAAGTTACCAACATATTTCTGGGCTGAAGCTGTTAATTGTGCCTGCTTCACTCAGAATATTTCTTTGATCAATCAAGCTAAAGGCATGACTCCCTATCAGTTGTTCAAGAGAAGAAAACCAACTCTAAACTTTCTTCATGTCTTTGGATGTAAATGCTTTATACTGAGGAATCAATCTGACCATAAAGGGAAGTTTGATGCAAAGGCTGATGAAGGAATATTTGTTGGTTATTCAGCTGGAAAATCTTATAGGGTCTACAATCTAAGAACCAACATTGTTATGGAATCTGTGCATGTTGTGTTTGATGATAAAAAGATTGATGGACTAACAGATGAGAGACATAATGAGAGACTCAAATTTGACAATATTGAGATATATTGTGATGATAGTGAAGAGGAGACTGATGGAGATGACACTTCAAAAGGGATTCAAAACATGCCCCTGGATAATGCACAAAATACTGCATCCATTGATAGAAGCAATGCAGTATCCGTTGAAAGACATAGTGCACCATCCGTTGAAGTACAAAATGAAGCATCCGTTGATCATAGTTCATCAACAGATAATCGATTTACATCATCAGTTGATAGAACTCCAAGTTCCCTGCAAAGGACCAACAACTCAGGGGGAGTTTCAACTAGTCAACACTCTGTCTCACATCATGACAATACTGAGGCCACCTCATCTAGAGCACATCTTCCACCACAAAGGAAATGGACCAAGAATCATCCCTTTGAACTGATCATTGGTGATGCATCATCTAAAGTGCAAACAAGAAGAGCTACTCAAGATGAATGTCTGTACAGTAGTTTTCTATCTCAGGAGGAACCTAAGAAAGTGGAAGAAGCTCTATTGGATCCAGATTGGATATTAGCTATGCAGGAAGAGCTAAACCAATTTGAGAGAAACCAAGTTTGGAAGCTGGTACCCAAACCAAAGAACAAGAGTCCTATTGACACAAAGTGGGTATTCAGAAACAAGATGGATGAAAATGGCATTATCATAAAGAATAAAGCCAGACTGGTTGCTAAAGGCTATTCTCAGCAAGAGGGAATAGATTTTGATGAAACATATGCTCCTGTTGCAAGACTTGAAGCCATCAGAATATTTCTAGCCCATGCAGCCCATGCCAATTTCAAAGTCTATCAAATGGATGTCAAGAGTGCATTTCTAAATGGGAAATTAGAGGAAGAAGTCTATGTAAGTCAACCTCCAGGATTTGAAGATCCAAATTTTCCAGACTATGTGTATTATCTGTTGAAAGCACTCTATGGACTGAAGCAAGCACCTAGAGCCTGGTATGAAACCTTATCAAAATTTCTTTTGGAGAATCACTTCACTAGAGGTACTGTTGATAAAACTCTCTTCTTTAGGGATGTTAATGGCTCTAGTATACTTGTTCAAATTTATGTAGATGACATAATATTTGGCTCTATAGATGATAAACTTTGCAAAAAGTTTGCTAAGCTAATGCAAAGTAAATATGAAATGAGCCTAATGGGAGAACTAACCTATTTTCTTGGTTTACAAGTTAAACAAGTTAGTGATGGAATTTTCATTAGTCAAACTAAATATATTTATGATCTTTTAAAGAAGTTTGACTTAATGGAATGCTCATCTGCAAAAACTCCCATGGCCACTGCCACCAAACTTGAATTAAATAAGACTGAAAGGTCTGTGGACATTACAAGTTATAGAGGCATGGTTGGTTCACTTTTATATTTAACTGCTAGCAGACCAGATATAATGTTTGCTACATGTCTGTGTGCTAGATTTCAAGCTGATCCTAGGGAGTCTCACTTAATTGCTATCAAGAGAATTTTCAGATATCTCAAGGGTACACCAAATTTAGGAATTTGGTATCCTAGAGAATCTGGCTTTGATCTAATTGGTTATTCAGATGCAGACTATGCAGGTTGCAAAATAGACAGGAAAAGTACAACAGGCTCCTGCCAATTCCTGGGAAACAAGCTTGTATCATGGTTTAGCAAAAAGCAAAATTCAGTCTCTACTTCTACAGCTGAGGCTGAATACATTGCTGCTGGAAGTTGCTGTTCTCAAATGTTATGGATGAGGAATCAACTCCTTGATTATGGACTTCATGTTGATAGAATACCTATCTTTTGTGACAACACAAGTGCCATAGCCATAACAGAGAATCCTGTACAGCACTCAAGGACCAAGCACATTGATATCAAGTACCACTTCATTAGGGAGCATGTCATGAATGGTATAGTGGAACTACATTTTGTTCCAAGTGAACAACAAATTGCTGACATATTTACCAAGCCACTTGATGAATCAACATTCACAAGATTGGTAAGTGAGCTAGGTATGCTTAATTACTCTTAAAATTCATGTCTTCTTTGCAATTTGATGAGAAGCCTGAAATATATTAGTTGCTAGAACAAATTTGACTTTTAACAAAGTTTATTCCATCAACGGATGTTCCCTATCCGTTGAAAGTCAAAATTGCTCTATCAACGGATATTCATTATCCGTTGAAAGACAAGTATATCTCTGGAACTTTTATCCGTCAACGGATAAAGCTGAAGTACCTTTCAACGGATGACGATTTACATTATCCGTTGAAATGTCACATCAGACGTATGAGGTGTTTCACAGCCGTTGATTCTATTTTCTTAACCGTTAATACCATACATACATCTGTATGTATTGGTTTTAAAGGTAGTTATTAGAATACTTACAGTTTATTCTTAAACGGCTGAAATTCACTAACACCTACTTATTGATTAATCCTTTATTTATTTCTTTTTCTTTGAAAGCATATAAGCCCTTCTGATTGTTCATTATTACTTTACGCTTTCTTAGAATTTCAAGCATTTACCATTTTCTCTCTGCAAAACCTTCAAGTTATTCTCTGCAATTTCTACTCACAACAATGGCACCAGTCGTGAAGATTATGTCTAAATCTGGGTTCATCTACGAGAAGAACAATTTCATAGCTCTGGTAGAAAAGAATGAAGCCCACTCAGATTATCACAAAATGATGGACTTCATCAAAAACTGTAAACTTTGCTATGCAATGCTGGAAGCCCCAACGATTTTCTGTGAAGTAGTTGAGGAGATTTGGACAACTGCTGAGTTCAACTCCATGGATATGACTATCTCCTTCACTCTCAAAGGTAAAAATCACTGTATTAACTGTGATGCCTTACAAGCATGTTTTAAATTACCTGAGAACAATGCCATGACACCACACACTGATAGTGATGTATCCAGCATGTTAGATTCCATAGGTTACTCTCTTAACTCTGCTAATTTAGGGGGTATTAGACGAAAAGGCCTTAGGAAAGAATGGAGTTTTCTTGGGGATGCCTTCATAAAGGTTTTCTCTGGGAAAATTAGTAATTTTGATGCCATAACTTCATCTCTTGTTAATATGTTCTATATGCTTGTTTCTGATAGGTACTTTAACTTTAGCAACTATGTGATGCTAGAATTAGGTACTAGATTAGGTAACAAAGCTAATAGACCTAATAACATCTATTATGCTAGATTCTTTATGTTATTGGCTAACCATGTTGCTGAAGGTTTAGTCATAATCAATGAGAATAATAAACTCAAGTGCTGGGCACAAGAGAAAAGAGTTCTTGCAGACTTGAAGAGAATGGATCTAAACAGCAGTGTGCAATTGGTATATTTACCAATCATGAATGCACCCCAGGTAGGTGAGGTAATTGCTTCTACAACTCCTACTTCTTCCAACCCCTCTATTTCTTTATCTTCTAGTGTGGCCATGAAATCTGTGTCAATGCCCCAACAGATTTCTACCAAGGTCACCAAATCTAAACTTTCAAAATCCAAGACAAAGAAAACCACCTCTGTTGTTTCTCAAAAGACAACAGTTGTAACAACAACCATTAACCCTGAGGGAAGTGAACAGGGTGTGAGTGGTGAGGGGAGGGGTGAACATCAAAGAAACCCCCAGGATAAGGAAGGAGAGTTGAGTGCTTCCCAAGCTAGCCAAGCCCCAGTTTCTCAAAAAGCTGTGGTGGTTGAAAAGGTTTCTAGCACATCCCTAGTAGCATCCTCCCAAAAGGATGTTACTATTGAAAAGAGTTCCCAACCAGGAACACAGAACAAAAGAGGGAGGGACACTAAAGCCAAACACTCACCTACAAAAGCTTTTATTAGAAGGAAGAAGGCTAGAACCCAATCTTCTACACAGGGTGCACACACTGCACAGATACATCCATCTGTCTCTGTGCCTTCTCAAACTCAGTTTGATGTGACTCCAATAAATGTGGAGTCACAGCCCCATTCTCTCACAATAACTACACATCAATCACCAAATACTTCTTCACCATCTCTGGATGTGGATATGTTATTCCCATCAATTCCTGATTCTCCCTCTTTACAACTCAGGGAGGAGCCCCACTCAAATACAGGTGATCATCATCTTTTAGATGATTTGTTGGATCACCCGCAAATTCTTTCAGATATAATTGAAGGATCTGTATCAACACATATCAAATCAATCTATACAGATTCAACAATTATATCACTTTCAATTTCATCTTCTTTTCCTTCTTCAACGGATATCACTCATCCGTTGACAAGTGGTTGCTCTTCAACGGATAAGCTTAACAGCAGTTATCCGTTGATAACAACAGTTTCAACTTCAACGGATATTCCACATCCGTTGATAGTCTCTACACAAATAACTGAAATGATTCCAAGTGTAGAAGACATGAATACTGTGCAATCACTTTTAGGATTGAGGGCAGGGAGTGAAAATTTGAGTGAGAGGCTGGGTTGCTCCCAGGCAAAAGGAGAGATTGAGAGCACAAAAATGCATGCTATTTCTTCCAGCATGGCAAAAGTCAGTGAGTGGAGTACCACCTTAGAAGGTGAAGGTGAGGGAGTGAGATGTGTGAGCCAGGGGGAGCCCCTGATGCAAGAACATAGAGAAAAAGAGAGAAAAGCAGGTACAGTTGATACAAGGGTGGAACCAGCCATTGCTCATGAGTCAATGATTGTGGATGATGCTGAAAAGGAAAGACAATTTCAGCAACATTACAAAGCTGTAATTGATAACATTTCCTTGGATGCTGACACTTTTACTCATCCTGTGACAGCCTATCAACTGTTGGCTGCTCAGGGCAATGAGGAGGCAGAGAGGACACTACATCTAGTGCACTCAACAGAATCTCTTCAAAGGGATAAAGCTGCTATTAACAGGATGCCTTCTACAGCTGGTGAGCCATCTGAGGAATTTGGAGTAAATTCTGATGATGATGACTCTATTTCTTCTGATGGAAGCATGAACATAGGGGGAGATGAAGACCCTAATTCCATTCCTAATCTACCTGAATGGGCCTTGACTAAGGAGCATAGAACAGGTGAATTCAATGTCCACTTGGTCAAACAAATCATCACTATTCAACAGGCCATTCAGAACACTTCAAATGCAAATATCAAGGCTATCCTCCAAGCTCACCTGGACTCACTGCATCTCATGAAGTTGCAGAAAGTAAAGCAAGATATGAGTCTAGATGATCTCAGGAAAGATATTGCTGACTTTAAATCCTTCACTTCAAAAAAAATTGGATTCAGTCATGCCCTATGGTACTTTGCAGGACTTGGTTTCGAGATTGAAAAAGGAATCAGTTACTGAACAAAGGCTGGCCAAGTTGGAAGACAGAGTTCAAGGAATTGAAGATTCTGTGGCCACCCTTCTTCTCAACCAACAATCTCAAACCAATCTCCTAATGCAGCTGGCAAAAGCACAAGGCTTGACCCCTCTCCTTGATGATAACAAAAAGGGGGAGAATAAAAGGGAAGGGGAAGGAGAGCCCTCTACAAAGATTCAGATATCTAAAGTGCTAGTTCCTGCCATCACTACCTCTCCAATCATTCAAATCAAGGGAAAACCTGATGGAATTGATTTGATTCAGCTAGCAGCAGCTGAAATACAAATGAAAGAACAATGGAGGAGAATTGATGAAAGGTTGCAATTGGTGTTTGGTTCTACACAAAATAAATCAACATCTGTGAAATTTAGCACAAAGATTGAACCAATCAACATGGAGCTCAAGCCAGTAGGGAGAAATAAGGTTGGAGAGACTTCTTTCAAGAATTTAAAACCTATGGTTCTAAAGCCTAACACTAGATCCAGTATGGACTCCACAAAGAATCCCCTAGACTTTGCTCAGATGCAGGAAGTAGACTTTCCTCTTCCAAAACCTGATGGAGACAAAGTTCTAAGTGCAAGCATTATAAAGAAGAAGGAGACCAAGGACAAGGGTGAGAGAATGGACATGGCCTTTATCTATAGAGAGGGAAAGAGTATCTGTGTGATGCAAGGACATCCCAAATTTCTAAAGGCCAAAAGGGAAGAAACCAGAAGGTTGAAGAAAGAAGCTGTAAAACTCAAGGCTGACAAAAGAGCACAAGCAAAGCTTGAAAAACAGCTAAAGTCAAGCCAAGTTGAAGAAATGAAAGGAATTGAAGTCAGGGGTGAAGAAAAGATTGCTAACTTAGATGAGGTTCTTGGGAGCATATTTGGTGAAAATATGGAAGAAAGAGAGGAATGGCAGAAGGGAAACAGAAGAAAGGCCAAGGCACACAGAAGGAGTGAAGATAACCCTGAAGATACCAAATCTATATCTAAACCACTACCTTCCATACCTAAACCTTTTGTTGCTGATCCCTCTATAAATATCCATGGTGAACCAATCATTCCAAAAGAGGAACCTATTGATTGGGACAACATCACATTGCCTACCTTTTTAACCACTCTACCACTACCAAAGAAACAGAAAAGAAAATCTAAATCTACACCTCCCCTAACCTCTAAGAAATTCACTCAAAAACAAAAACCTAACCCTAAGCCACCCATTTCTAAAGATGATTATGTTCACATCTGTGACATAAAAGAAGCTTCAGACATTAATCTCTATCTGGATGAGCTGGAGGAAGTAAGGGGAATAGCTGCCTACAGACAGCTACCAGAGAGATTGGTTTTCAGATATAAGGGAGTTGGGGAAAGAACATGGCCTCTCTACAGGATTCTAAATGAAGGCTACTCTACCTTGATCAGAGTCTTTTCAGCCATCAAAAAGGATTCTGGCTTTACCAGAACAGCCAAGACTGAAATTCTCAACAAGATTGCCAACATAAGGAAGACTTGGAGGGAACCAAATGCTTTGCCCAGAACCTTACTCATACAAGAAAGGGGAACTAAAATTCACAAATCACCTCATTGGTTGATGGAATTTAGAGATGACAAAGGAGTCAGAAGATTTTTCAGACTTGAAGACCAACTCAAGATTGCCAGCAATGAAACTCTCAAAGAAATGCAATCTAAGTTGGATATCAGTGATGAAGATGAAGCTGAATTCTTCAGACAACTCCAACTCCAATTTGAGGAAAATGACAAAGGGCTAGGAAAGAAAACCAGGGAACAAAGAAGAAAATAATGATTTGCTCAGGCTAGAGGAGCACCCTTGGAAATACTGTAAATCTTCAATTACCTCCTAGTACATACACTTTTGCAGCACTTTTATATTTCTACTTAGTTTCAATTCAAATATTTGTTAAGTGTTTTGTTATCATCAAGTTAACCCTGAATTTATGCCTACAATTCTTATAGACATAAATAGGGGGAGATTGTTAGGAATATATGTGCATTAGTTTGATGATATGTTTAACAAAATACTTAAGTAGAAATTTAGTGTCAGTAGCCTCAACGGATAAGACCACTTTGGCTATCCGTTGATGGTGTAGCTTTACTTAGAAATAAGTCTAGTATTGTAGCATATTTCAGTCTCTGTATTTAAAATATAATTCTTAGAAGTTGAGAGAAACTATAAGTCATGTTGACTACTAGATGATATGCAGATAGGAAGGCCAATTGTAAATATTTCATGCCTTGTAATTTTGTATAAATGAAGTGGTATCAACGGATGACTTAAAGACCTTCAACGGATGAGAAGCTAAGCTTCAACGGATGTCTCTAAAGCTTCAACGGATAACATCCTTCAACGGATGAGAGCATCAACGGATAAATGCATCAACGGATGAAAGCTTCAACGGATAACATTCTTCAACGGATGAAGTCATTAACGGATGAAAGCTTCAACGGATGTTCTGCTAATTAGCCGTTGATAAGTGGTAGTTGTATTTACAGACAGAGGCACATGGGTTGACAGAGAAAACTGAGATGTGGCAGCCGAATTTCAGGATCAACAGAAAAAGCAGCCGTTCTTCTTTAGTACAAAGATGCAATAGTCAACAAAGTACTGGAGTGAACAGGAAAAGAAGCAAGTGAAGAACTTATTTTACTATTGTAATTTTATATTGTTTTTCACTTGTACACTTGGTAATATATAAACCAAGAAGAAGCTAGTAATTAGAGAGAGATTTTCCAGAGCTGTTAAGAAATATCTTGAGAGAAAATTCATCTAGTTTGTACTAGGATGCAGCTGTGATCAACATTGTTGAACACAGATTTTCTAATATACCATCTCTGGTGGAACAACAAATCCACCAGAAAAGTTTTTAAAGTTTGTTGTGTTCTTTACATTTTGTGTTTGAATATATATCTGTCTGCATTAGCTCAAAGCAATTCATACACTTGTTCATCTAGAACACACTGCTTTAATAAACTTCTCAAAACCTGAAAAAGTTTTGAGATTTACATTCAACCCCCCTTCTGTAAATCTCATTGTTAGTCCTCTAGGAATAACAACATGTATGCACAATCCATGCCTTATCATATTCCAAATGTGCTAAATGATTCTGTGACTAACCCTACACCTCAACCAACTACATCCAAGACCAAGGTTGACTCAAAGTTACCTAAGTCTAGAGATGCAGGAGGAATGAAGTCTAGGAGAAAGGCTAACAAGAATGGACCCAAGGAAACTTGGGTACCAAAATCAAATTGATTGATTTTATGGTGTGCAGGGGAATAGAAGAAATCTATGGTACTTGGACAGTGGTTGTTCAAGACACATGACAGGAGATTTCTCCCTGCTCACAGAGTTTAAGGAAAGAGCTGGCCCTAGCATAACCTTTGGAGATGACAGTAAAGGGTTTACTATGGGATATGGCTTGATTTCAACAAGGAATGTCATCATTGATGAAGTTGCATTAGTTGATGGTCTCAAACATAACTTACTGAGCATCAGTCAACTATGTGATAAAGGGAATACAGTTTCCTTCAATTCTGAAGCCTGTGTTGTCACTAGTAAGAAAGACAACAAAGTGGTTCTAACTGGAGTTAGAAAAGGAAATGTGTACTTAGCTGACTTCAACTCTGCAAATGCAGAATCTATTACTTGTCTCTTCAGCAAAGCAAGTTCAGTTGAGAGTTGGCTATGGCACAAGAAGCTATCCCATTTGAATTTCAAGACAATGAATGATCTAGTCAAAAAGGACCTAGTAAGAGGAATTCCTCTTGTTGAATTCTCAAGGGATGGTTTGTGTGATGCTTGTCAGAAAGGCAAACAAAGGAAAGCATCATTCAAAAAGAAGCTTGAAACAACAATTGATGAACCATTACAGCTGCTACATATGGATTTGTTTGGACCAGTCAATGTATTGTCAATTGCAAGAAAAAGATATTGCTTAGTGATTGTAGATGATTTCTCAAAGTTTTCATGGGTCTATTTTCTTGGATCAAAGAATGAAGCAAGTGAAATCATTATCAATCACATCAGGCAAGTCAATAATCATCCTGACCTGAAGGTTAGGAATATCAGGAGTGACAATGGAACTGAGTTCAAGAATTTATCAATGAGGCTATTCTGTGAAGAAAATGGAATCATGCATGAGTTCTCAGCTCCAAGAACACCTCAGCAAAATGGGGTAGTTGAAAGAAAGAACAGATCTTTAATTGAGGCTGCCAGAACAATGCTTGAAGAATCAAAGTTACCAACATATTTCGGGGCTGAAGCTGTTAATTGTGCCTGTTTCACTCAAAATATCTCTTTGATCAATCAAGCTAAAGGCATGACTCCTTATCAGTTGTTCAAGAGAAGAAAACCAACTCTAAACTTTCTTCATGTCTTTGGATGTAAATGCTTTATACTAAGGAATCAATCTGACCATAAAGGGAAGTTTGATGCAAAGGCTGATGAAGGGATATTTGTTGGTTATTCAGCTGGAAAATCTTATAGGGTCTACAATCTAAGAACCAACATTGTTATGGAATCTGTGCATGTTGTGTTTGATGATAAAAAGATTGATGGACTAACAGATGAGGGACAATATGAGAGACTCAAATTTGACAACATTGAGATATATTGTGATGATAGTGAAGAGGAGACTGATGGAGATAACACTTCAAAAGGGATTCAAAACATGCCCTTGGATAATGCACAAAATACTGCATCCGTTGAAAGTCAGAATTCTGCATCCGTTGATAGAGGCAATGCAGTATCCGTTGAAAGACATGGTGTATCATCCGTTGAAGTACTAAATGAAGCATCCGTTGATCATAGTTTATCAACGGATAATCGATTTACATCATCAGTTGATAGAACTCCAAGTTCCCTGCAAAGGACCAACAACTCAGGGGGAGTTTCAACTAGTCAACACTCTGTCTCACATCATGACAATACTGAGGCCACCTCATCTAGAGCACATCTTCCACTTCAAAGGAAATGGACCAAGAATCATCCCTTTGAACTGATCATTGGTGATGCATCATCTAAAGTGCAAACAAGAAGAGCTACTCAAGATGAATGTCTGTATAGTAGTTTTCTATCTCAGGAGGAACCTAAGAAAGTGGAAGAAGCCTTATTGGATCCAGATTGGATATTAGCTATGCAGGAAGAGCTAAACCAATTTGAGAGAAACCAAGTTTGGAAGCTGGTACCCAAACCAAAGAACAAGAGTCCTATTGACACAAAATGGGTATTCAGAAACAAGATGGATGAAAATGGCATTATCATAAGGAATAAAGCCAGATTGGTTGCTAAAGGCTATTCTCAGCAAGAGGGAATAGATTTTGATGAGACATATGCTCCTGTTGCAAGACTTGAAGCCATCAGAATTTTTCTAGCCTATGCAGCTCATGCCAATTTCAAAGTCTATCAAATGGATGTCAAGAGTGCATTTCTAAATGGGAAATTAGAGGAAGAAGTCTATGTAAGTCAACCTCCAGGATTTGAAGATCCAAATTTTCCAGACTATGTATATTATCTGTTGAAAGCACTCTATGGACTGAAGCAAGCACCTAGAGCCTGGTATGAAACCTTATCAAAATTTCTTTTGGAGAATCACTTCACTAGAGGTACTGTTGATAAAACTCTCTTCTTTAGGAATGTTAATGGCTCTAGTATACTTGTTCAAATTTATGTAGACGACATAATATTTGGTTCTAAAGATGATAAACTTTGTAAAAAGTTTGCTAAGCTAATGCAAAGTAATTATGAAATGAGCCTTATGGGAGAACTAACCTATTTTCTTGGTTTACAAATTAAACAAGTTAGTAATGGAATTTTCATTAGTCAAACTAAATATATTCATGATCTTTTAAAGAAGTTTGACTTAATGGAATGTTCATCTGCAAAAACTCCCATGGCCACTGCCACCAAACTTGAATTAAATAAGACTAAAAGGTCTGTGGACATTACAAGTTATAGAGGCATGGTTGGTTCACTTTTATATTTAACTGCTAGCAGACCAGATATAATGTTTGCTACATGTCTGTGTGCTAGATTTCAAGCTGATCCTAGGGAGTCTCACTTAATAGCTATCAAAAGGATTTTCAGATATCTCAAGGGTACACCAAATTTAGGTATTTGGTATCCTAGAGAATCTGGCTTTGATCTAATTGGTTATTCAGATGCAGACTATGCAGGTTGCAAAATAGACAGGAAAAGTACAACAGGCTCCTGCCAATTCCTGGGAAACAAGCTTGTATCATGGTTTAGCAAAAAGCAAAATTCAGTCTCTACTTCTACAGCTGAGGCTGAATACATTGCTGCTGGAAGTTGCTGCTCTCAAGTGTTATGGATGAGAAATCAACTCCTTGACTATGGACTTCATGTTGATAGAATTCCTATCTTTTGTGACAACACAAGTGCCATAGCCATAACAGAGAATCCTGTACAGCACTCAAGAACCAAGCATATTGATATCAAGTACCACTTCATTAGGGAGCATGTCATGAATGGTACAGTGGAACTACATTTTGTTCCAAGTGAACAACAAATTGCAGACATATTTACTAAGCCACTTGATGAATCAACATTCACAAGATTAGTAAGTGAGTTAGGTATGCTTAATTACTCTTAAAATTCATGTCCTTATTGCAATTTGAATTGAAGCCTGAAATATATTAGTTGCTAGAACAAATTTGACTTTTAACAAAGTTTATACCATCAACGGATGTTTCCTATCCGTTGAAAGTCAAAATTGCTCTATCAACGGATATTCATTATCCGTTGAAAGACAAATACATTTCTGGAATTTTTATCCGTCAACGGATAAAACTGAAGTACCTTTCAACGGATGACAATTTGCCTTATCCGTTGAAATGTCACATCAGTCGATTCAGGTGTTTCACAGCCGTTGATTCTATTTTCTTAACCGTTAATACTCATACATACATCTGTATGTATTGGTTTTAAAGGTAGTTGTTAGAATACTTACAGTTTATTCTTAAATGGCTGAAATTCACTAACATATACTTATTGATTAATCTTTTACTAATTTTTTTTTTGAAAGCATATAAGCCCTTCTGATTTTTCATTTTTACTTTACGCTTTCTTAAAATTTCAAGCATTTACCATTTTCACTCTGCAAAACCTTCAAGTTATTCTCTGCAATTTCTACTCACAACAATGGCACCAGTCGTGAAAATTATGTCTCAATCTGGGTTCATCTATGAGAAGAACAATTTCATAGCTTTGGTAGAAAAGAATGAAGCCCATTCAGACTATCACAAAATGATGGACTTCATCAAAAACTGTAAACTTAGCTATGCAATGCTGGAAGCCCCAACGATTTACTGTGAAGTAGTTGAGGAGATTTGGACAACTGCTGAGTTCAACTCCATAGATATGACTATCTCCTTCACTCTCAAAGGTAAAAATCACTGTATTAACTGTGATGATTTACAAGCATGTTTTAAATTACCTGAGAACAATACCATGACACCACACACTGATAATGATGTATCCAGCATGTTAGATTCCATAGGTTATTCTCTTAACTCTGCTAGTTTAGGGAGTATTAGAAGAAAAGGCCTTAGGAAAGAATGGAGTTTTCTTGGGGATGCCTTTATAAAGGTTTTCTCTGGGAAAATTAGTAATTTTGATGCCATAACTTCATCTCTTGTTAATATGCTCTATATGCTTGTTTCTGATAGGTATTTTAACTTTAGCAACTATGTGATGCTAGAATTGGGTACTAGATTAGGTAACAAAGCTAATAGACCTAATAACATCTATTATGCTAGATTCTTTATGTTATTGGCTAATCATGTTGCTGAAGGTTTGGTCATAATCAATGAGAATAATAAACTCAAGTGCTGGGCACAAGAGAAAAGAGTTCTTGCAGATTTATTGAGAATGGATCTCAACAGCAGTGTGCCATTGGTATATTTACCAATCATGAATGCACCTCAGGTAGGTGAGGTAATTGCTTCTACAACTCCTACTTCTTCCAACCCCTCTATTTCTTTATCTTCTAGTGTGGCCATGAAATCTGTGACAATGCCCCAACAGATTTCTACCAAGGTCACCAAAACTAAACTTTCAAAATCAAAGACAAAGAAAACCACCTCTGTTGTTTCTCAAAAGACAACAGTTGTAACACCAACCATTAACCCTGAGGGGAGTGAACAGGGTGTGAGTGGTGAGGGGAGGGGTGAACATCAAAGAAACCCCCAGGATAAGGAAGGAGAGTTAAGTGCTTCCCAAGCTAGCCAAGCCACAGTTTCTCAAAAAGCTGTGGTGGTTGAAAAGGTATCTAGCACATCCCTAGTTGCATCCTCCCAAAAGGATGTTACTATTGAAAATAGTTCCCAACCAGGAACACAGAACAAACGAGGGAGGGACACTGAAGCCAAACACTCACCAACAAAAGCTTTTATTAGAAGAAAGAAGGCTAGAACCCAATCTTCTACACAGGGTGCACACACTGCACAGATACATCCATCTGTATCTATGCCTTCTCAAACTCAGTTTGATGTGGCTCCAATAAATGTGGAGTCACAGCCCCATTCTCTCACAATAATCACACATCAATCACCAAACACTTCATCACCATCTCTGGATGTGGATATGTTATTCCCATCAATTCCTGATTCTCCCTCTTTACAACTCAGGGAGGAGCCCCACTCAAATACAGGTGATCATCATCTCTTAGATGATTTGTTGGATCACCCGCAAATTCTTTCAGATATAATTGAAGGATCTGTGTCACCACATCTCAAATCAATCTACACAGATTCAACAGTTATATCACTTTCAATTTCAACTTCTTTTCCTTCTTCAACGGATATCACTCATCCGTTGACAAGTGGTTGCTCTTCAACGGATAAGCTTAACAGCAGTTATCCGTTGATAACATCAGTTTCACCTTCAACGGATATTCCACATCCGTTGATAGTCTCTCCACACATAACTGAATCAATTCCAAGTGTAGAAGACATGAATACTGTGCAATCACTCTTAGGATTGAGGGAAGGGAGTGAAAATTTGAGTGAGAGGCTGGGTTGCTCCCAGGCAAAAGGAGAGATTGAGAGCTCAAAAATGCATGCTATTTCTTCCAGCATGGCAAAAGTAAGTGAGAGGAGTACCACCTTAGTAGGTGAAGGTGAGGGAGTGAGTTGTGTGAGCCAGGGGGAGCCCCTGATGCAAGAAAATAGAGAAAAAGAGAGAAAGGCAGGTACAGTAGATATAAGGGTGGAACCAGCCATTGCTAGTGAGTCAATGATTGTGGATGATGCTGAAAAGGAAAGACAATTTCAGCAACATTACAAAGCTGTAATTGATAACATTTCCTTGGATGCTGACACTTTTACTCATCCTGTGTCAGCCTATCAAATGTTGGCTGCTCAGGGCAATGAGGAGGCAGAAAAGACACTACATCTAGTACACACAACAGAATCTCTTCAAAGGGATAAAGCTGCTATTAACAAGATGCCTTCTACAGCTGGTGAGCCATCTGAGGAATTTGGAGTAAATTCTGATGATGATGACTCTGTTTCTTTTGATGGAAGCATGAACTTAGGGGGAGATGAAGGCCCTAGTTCAATTCCAAATCTACCTGAATGGGCTTTGACAAAGGAGTATAGATCAGGGGAATTCAATGTCTCCTTAGTCAAACAAATCAACACTATTCAACAGGCCATTCAGAACACTTCACATGCAAGTATCAAGGCTATCCTTCAAGCTCACCTGGACTCACTGCATCTCATGAAGTTGCAGCAAGTAAAGCAGAATCTGAGTATGGATGATCTCAGGAAGGATATTGCTGACTTGAAATCCTACAGTTCTGAAAAATTGGATTCAGTCATGCCCTATGGTACATTGCAGGACTTGGTTTTGAGATTGAAAAAGGAATCAGTTACTGAGAAAAGGCTGGCCAAGTTGGAAGACAGAGTTCAAGTTATTGAAGATTCTGTGGCCACCATTCTTCACAACCAACAATCTCAAACCAGTCTCCTAATGCAGCTGGCAAAAGCACAAGGCTTGACCCCTCTCCTTGATGATAACAAAAAGGGGGAGAGTAAAAGGGAAGGGGAAGGAGAGCCATCTACAAAAATCAAAATATCTAAAGTGCTAGTTCCTGCCATCACTACTTCTCCAATCATTCAAATCAAAGGAAAGCCTGATGGAATTGATTTGATTCAGCTAGCAGCAGCTGAAATTCAAGTGAAAGAGCAAAGGAGGAGAATTGATGAAAGGTTGCAACTGTTGTTTGGCTCTACACAAGATAAATCAACATCTGTGAAATATAGCACAAAGATTGAACCAATCAATATGGAGCTCAAGCCAGTAGGGAGACATAAGGATGGAGAAGCTTCTTCCAAAGAACTACAAGCTATAATTCTCAAGCCCAATAAAAGATCCAATAAGGACTCTACAAAGAATCCTTTAAAAGAAGTGGACTTTCCTCCTCCAAAAGCTGATGAGAACAAGCTTTTAGGTAGGAGTATTGCTTATCTCAAAGAGACCATGGATGAGGCTGTAAGGAGAAATAGGGCTATTATCTCTAGAGAGGGAAAGAGCATATGTGTGATGCAAGGACATCCCAAATTCTCAATAGCCAAGAAGGAAGAAGTCAAGCAACTAAAGGCTGACAAAAGAGCACAAGCAAAGCTTGAACAACAGCTAAAGTCAAGTCAAGTTGAAGAAGAGAAAGGAATTGAAGTCAGGGGTGAAGACAAGATTGCAAACCTAGATGAGGTTTTTGGGAGTATATTTGGTGAGAGTATGGAAGAAAGAGAGGAATGGCAGAAGGGAAACAGAAGAAAGGCCAAGGCACATAGAAGGAGTGAAGATAATACTGAAGTAACCAAATCTATATCTAAACCACTACCTTCCATACCTGAACCTCTTGTTGCTAATCCCACTATAAACATCCATGGTGAACCAATCATTCCAAAAGAGGAACCTATTGATTGGGACACCATCAAATTGCCTACCTTTCTAACCACTCATCCACTACCAAAGAAACAGAAAAGAAAACCCAAATCTACACCTCCCATAACCTCTAAGAAATTCACTCAAAAACAAAAGCCTAAGCCTAAGTCATCCATTTCTAAAGATGATTATGTTCACATCTGTGACATAAAAGAAATTTCAGACATTGAACTCTATCTAGATGAGCTGGAGGATGTAAGAGGAATAGCTGCTTACAGACAGCTACCAGAGAGATTAGTGTTCAGATACAAAGGAGCTGGGGAAAGAACATGGCCTCTCCACAGGATTCTGAATGAAGGCTACTCTACCTTGATTAGAGTCTTTTCAGCTATACAAAAGGATTCTGGCTTTACCAGAACTGCCAAGACTGAAATTCTCAACAAGATTGCCAATATAAGGAAAACTTGGAGGGAGCCCAATGCTTTACCCAGGACTTTACTCATTGAAGAAAGGGGAATTACAATTCACAAATCACCTCATTGGTTGATGGAATTTAGAGATGATAAAGGAGTCAGAAGATTTTTCAGACTTGAAGACCTACTCAAGATTGCCAGCAATGAAACTCTCAAGGAAATGCAATCTAAGTTGGATATCAGTGTTGAAGATGAAGCTGAATTCTTCAGACAACTCCAACTCCAAATTGAGGAAAATGACAAAGGGCTAGGAAAGAAAACCAGGGAACAAAGAAGAAAAAGATGATTTGCTCAGGCTAAAGGAGTATCCTTGGAAATACTGTAAATCTTCAATTTCCTCCTAGTACATACATTTTTGCAGCATTTTCAAATTTCTACTTAGTTTCAATTCATATATCTGTTAAGTGTTTTGTTATCATCAAGTTAACCCTGAATTTATGCCTACAATTCTTATAGACATAAATAGGGGGAGATTGTTAGGAATATATGTGCATTAGTTTGATGATATGTTTAACAAAACACTTAAGTAGAAATTCAGTGTCTGTAGCCTCAACGGATAAGACCACTTTGGGTATCCGTTGATGGTGTAGCTTTACTTAGAAATAAGTCTAGTGTTGTAGCATATTTCAGTCTCTGTATTTAAGATGTAATTCTTAGAAGTTGAGAGAAACTATGAGTCATGTTGACTACTAGAAGATATGCAGATAGGAAGGCCAATTGTAAATATTTCATGCCTTGTAATTTTGTATAAATGAAGTGGTATCAACGGATGACTTAAAGACCTTCAACGGATGAGAAGCTAAGCTTCAACGGATGTCTCTAAAGCTTCAACGGATAACATCCTTCAACGGATGAGTGCATCAACGGATGAAAGCTTCAACGGATGTTCTGTTGATTAACCGTTGATAAGTGGTAGTTGTACCTACAAACAGAGGCACGTGGGTGAACAGAGATAACTGAAATGTGGCAGCCTAATTTCAGGAACATCAGAAAAAGCAGCCGTTCTACTCTAGTATAAAGAGACATTAAGTCAACAAAGTACTGGAGTGAACTGGAGAAGAAACAAGTGGAGATCTTACTTTATTATTTTATATATCCTTATCTTCACTTGTAAACTTGGTAATATATAAACCAAGTAGTAGCTAGTAATTAGATGAGAATTTTTCCAGAGCTGTTTAGAAAAATCTTGAGAGAAAAATTATCTAGTTTGTACTAGGATGCAGCTGTGATCAAATTCTTAGATCACAGAATTTCTGAAATACCATCTCTGGTGGAACAACAAATCCACCAGAAAAGTTTTTAAAGGTTTATTGTGTTCTTTACATTTGTGTTTGAATATATATCTGTCTGTATCAGCTTAAAGCAATTCACACACTTGTTCATCTTGAACACACAGTCTTTATAAACTGCTCAAAACTTGAAAAAGTTTTGAGATTTACATTCAACCCCCCTTCTGTAAATCTCATTGTTAGTTCTCTAGAAATAACAATTGGTATCAGAGCAGGCTCTTGACAAACAAAGAGTTTAAAGATCTTGGAATCTAACAAAGATAAGTAAGAAGGATATTGGAGTAAAAATCCCAGTTCTTGACAGAGACAGTTATCACCACTGGAAGGTGAAAATGCACCTTCATCTACTCTCCCAAGATGAAGGTTATGTAAACTGTATTGAGAATGGTCCTCACATTCCCCACAAAGTAGCCACAGTTGCTACGGCCACAATTGCTGTTGGTCAATCCATTCCAAAACCTAGAGCAGAATGGACAATGGAAGACACAGAAGAAGTCCACAAGGATAAGAAGGCTATGAACATTTTGTTTAATGGTCTTGACAAGGATATGTTTGATAATGTGATAAATTGCTCAACTGCCAAAGAGGTTTGGGACACAGTTCAGCTGCTGTGTGAAGGTACAGAACAAGTAAAAGAGAACAAGATGCAGCTTCTCATTCAACAGTATGAGTATTTTCATTTTGAAGAAAATGAATCTTTAAATGACACATTTAACAGATTCCAAAAGCTGTTGAATGGATTGAAGCTGTATGGTAGAGTGTACCAGGTGAAGGATTCAAATCTTAAATTCTTAAGATCCTTGCCAAAGGAATGGAAACCCATGACTGTCTCCTTAAGAAACTCTCAGGATTATAAGGACTTCACTCTTGAAAGATTATATGGAATCTTGAAGACTTATGAACTAGAGTTGGAACAGGATGAGGTATTGGAGAAGGGGAGAAAGAAAGGAAGTTCAGTTGCATTGGTAGCTGAAAATGAGAGGGAATGCAGATACCCATTCGAAAACTCAGAGATATCGACAAGTATACATTCATTAGAGAACTCTGAGTTATCGATAAGCCAAAGTCCATTAGAGAACTTTGAGTTATTGATCAACCAAAATTCACTAGAGAACTCAGAGTTGTCGATAAGTCAAGTCAACAATGAAGTTTCAGAGATATCGACAAGCCAACATGCCTATCGAGATGTCGAGTTCTCTACAGCTTAATTGGAGATCTCGAAGTGAAGAAATTTCTCTAAGTATAGAATTGCAGAACAGTTCAATATCCAAGGTTGCAAATCAACAAACAATTCACATAGCTGGATTGACAAGCCTATAAAAAGCAGCTTGAGAGATGATAAGTGGCATTTTATACCACTTAGAACGTCTTAAAATGGCTTAAATTGGTGTCTTGAAATCAAGTATTTTGTGTATTTAATGCGTTTTTCTAGTGTTTATGCATTTCAGGGTATTAGTTGCATTTCGGGGGAGGAATCATCAAGAATAAGCCTTGGCATGTGTTCACCATTGCGAGAGGAAAGGAATGGGCAGATTACGGCGAAGAAACGGAGTAAGCTTGGAATTTTTCCAGTAGGGTCCTGCGCGCCCGCGCAGCAATGCTGAGCGGCCGCGCAGCAGCCTGCGCGCCCGCGCAGAAATGCTGAGCGGCCGTGCAAGGTCGGGGAAAAAGCTGAATTATTTCAGACTTCTACTTCTGTTTGGCTTCCAACTTCTATGTAATCTGAGTTTTATGGGACTATTATATAGGTAGATTTGAGACGTTTTCATAGAGAGTATTAAGGAGATTATGTTTTAGATTGTGTTTTACGCAAGAAGCGAAGGAGATAAGGAAGAAGACCGATTTAGCACACCGCAACGAAGAGGAAGTATATATTCTTGTGATTCTTGTTTCGTTGTAACGTTGGATGCTAGTTTTCTTGCTTTGACTTATTTACTCTTGTGACGTACTCTGTTTTAATATAATTAGTTTAGTTATTATTTTCTTGTGTTTGTTTATCATGATTTCATATGAACCCATGATGGCGATAAGTTCTATTATGGGCTAATCGTGATCATGGGGTTACAACGGATTTATTATGGAATTCTTTAGTTAATTGTTTAATACTTTAGTATGTGATGATTGCATGATATCTAGTATTGGTTGCGCGTATTCGTCTTATGTGCGTCGCGAACATATAAGATAGGGTGTTAATCTCTTGTGAAGCGACGGTGGATCTTGAGATTTAGAACTTGCCATGCTAGCATAGGTTCATGTACGTTGTGCATGATTAGTGGGTAACTCTAACAGTTTTATTTGCCCTATGTAATCAACGGAATAACTTGTGCTTAAATCGTTGTGTTGTCAATTTCTGTAGACATATAGGAACTCAACATAATTGATGACTATTCAACTTCTATCTTAATTATGGATGCTTGGTAGAATGGTATTAGTACAATGAAAGTTGGCTTTTATCAGTTTCGTGTTATTCGATTAATATCATCACTGTCACATGCTAAAGGTAATAACAATGGCTATAGAAGGAAGTAATAATGAAGTTGTGATCTCATGAGTGTTTTATTATTGATAATTTGAAGTGTTAGTTAAGTGGTTAATTAAGAAGTTAATTATAGTTAATATTTAATCAACAATTTTAAGTGTTATCTTAACATTGAGAAGTAATCATACATTGGTGAGTGAGTTTAATTAGACAATAACTTAGTCTGAGTCTCTGAGGGAACGAACTAGAAAGTATTCTATATTACTTGCGAACGCGTATACTTGCGTGAATATTAGTGCGTGTTTTCGCCCTAACAAGTTTTTGGCGCCGCTGCCGGGGACTCGGCGTTTTTGTTTAGTTTATGTACTTACCATCATTGGTCATTAGGACTCAGTGATTAGGACGTAGTAGTTACTTACTCTTTTCGGTTGTGTTTCAGGTACTTTAGCAAGCGTTTATGCAAACTCGTTCTCGTGCTCGCAAGAGGACTTTAGATACAACTGAGGAGACAAACGAAGTTCTTGATATTCCGGAGAAGTTAGATTTTGAGGATTCGGATTCAGGCGCTGAGCAGAAAGAACCAGTAAACATGGGAGATCGTATTGTTCAAGCTGATCCAGCTCTTATGGATTTTTCTCGGCCTAAAATTGATGATATTTAGTCAAGCATCCTTCATCCGGCTATTCAAGCCAACACCTTTGAAATCAAGCCGGGCACTATTCAGATGGTGCAGAATTCTGTTTCTTTTGGAGGAGCGGCAACTGAAGACCCCAACATGCACATAAGAAATTTTGTCGAGATCTGCAGCACTTTTAAGTATAATGGCGTGACTGATGAGGCTATCAAGTTGAGGCTTTTCCCATTCTCACTGAGGGATAAGGCTAAAGACTGGTTACATTCTGAACCAGCTGGGTCCATCACTACGTGGCAAGATCTTGCGCAAAAGTTTCTGGTGAAGTTTTATCCAATGGAAAAGACTGCTGCTATGAGGAGTGCTCTTACTCAGTTTGCGGAGCAACCTACAAAATCTATGTGCGAGGCTTGGGAACGCTACAAGGAAATGTTGAGAAAATGTCCACATCATGGAATGCCGGATTGGATGGTAATCACTGGTTTTTATAATGGTTTGGGGGCCCAATCTCGGCCCATGCTCGATGCAGCAGCTGGAGGAGCCTTATGGGCTAAAAGCTATACTGAGGCGTATAATCTTATAGAGACAATGGCTGCAAATGAGCATCAAAACCCAACTCAGAGGATGACGTCAGGCAAGGTCGCAGGTATTCTGGAAGTTGATGCAGCCACCGCTATTGTAGCCCAGCTCCAAGCGCTATCAATGAAGGTTGATTCTCTGGCTACGTATGGAGTTAATCAAATAGCTATGGTTTGTGAGCTTTGTGCAGGTTCTCATGCTACGGATCAGTGTTCTCTTGTGAACGAATCTGTTCAGTATGTGAATAATTATCAGCGACAACAGCAGCCTGTGCCAGCGATATATCATCCTAATAACAGAAATCATCCAAATTTCAGCTGGGGTAATAATCAGAATGCTATTCAGCCACCATATCAGCAAGGGGTGAGTAAACAGTTTAACCCACCTGGATTCCAGCAACCACAGCAGTATGTGTAACACCCCCAAATCCGGGGTCGGGGATCCGGGTTGTCACGAGTTCCATTTCCCTTAACAACACCCAATCTTAATAAATAATCAACTACTCTGTACTGTGACCCCACAATAAACACACACACCACAAGTTATAGTCTCAGAGATGAATATCCAAAAATAATCACAAGTCGTTTTATTCCACAATTATATGCCAATATACCTTAAACAGGTTTCTGAATAAATTTACATTTCTTTGCCATTATTACAATTCATAATATACATAAGTCTAGTACATTACTAGTTGAAAACTTAGCCTATTGGTAATTTCTACCTCAGCTACAGCGGCCTGAACGCTTCCGGAAAGCTGCGGAACGTTTCCTATCCGCTTGCGAATTGGGAGCTTGGTCCTGTTCATCTTATATATCTGATGTTGTGTGATGAAAGAAGAAAGCAAGGGTGAGCAGCAAGCCCACCAAAATAATATGTATAATGATTAACAATATATGAGCCTACTCATAATACTCATGAAAGTCTTGGTCAAAAGAAATGAACCAAGTTTGATATCTTAATGCGATGAAGTCGCAAAATATTCAGTATATATACATATATACTTTTCAAAATATTGGAAGTCCTCTTCCATGCATAATATGCACAAAGTCCCAGTGTATAACTGTATAAAAAATATCGTTGCAAGGTGATCTCATATATCTAACCTTGTCTCAACGTTTTTCTGAAAATCTTTGTCATTCATAAGACAATTATTAATTAGATATAAGTTTAAAAGATGAAGTTACAAGATACCCCAATATACTTATATCTTTCCCAAATACTACTTGAACTACCACCGTTCAAGTTATAAATTAGCTTCAAAAGTTCATCACATAGATGAGACTACAAGATAATACTTGAACAGATTCAACCTTTAAAATATCATCAAAATAAAATGAAGTTATGAGATACTTCATTTGATGCGAACATCATTTTGAAAACTTGACCCTGCCAACACTCAACAATCGCCCAACCGTAGCCTTTCTATCGAAGTGCTCTGGGTAGTGTTGCAGAAATATCCAATTGGATGATGAACTCATTACGGGAGTTTGCCGCGCCAGGAAGACCACTTACGATGATCAGTCGTAGTAGTACAACCCCACCATTTTCTACATGTAGAGGAGAACCTGTCGGATTTACTTGTCAACCGAACACTGAACTCCTAAGGAATGGACCGCCTTAGCGGAACTTCCAGGCCATTTGGGCCAATATAATAAGGCTGGGCCGGCGCTACTCGGCCACTTACGCCACTCCTAGTTCAGATGAAATCCATGACTCTGAAACGTAAAGCTCGTTCCCCCTTTCCCCAAGTAGAAACTTGTTGATACGGCTTCACCAAGAAGTCGTATCTAGTTGGAAAGGAAAACTCACCGATATTTCCCAGGCGATGCCTGTTAATGGATTAACTTGTTCCAAGAATTTTACTTCCCGAATATTGGGTAAGTAATCAAAAACTCTTTTACCAAGACAACAACCTTGTTGCGAATATAAAACACACCACCGAGCCGGATCCCCCAGGTTTTGAGCGAGTATTTAAATCCCCTTTTTAAAAGGAAGATCTTAAATATAAAAATAGTTTTGGGATCCGCTCTAACTTTTGAAAATCATTTTAAAGACTCGAAAACACTTTAAAGAGTGTTTGGAGTAAAACTGATTTAATGAAGTAAATCAGTCCCCAGAATATTTAGAAAATGACTGAATTTTATTATTTAAATAATATTCCCATAAAAAAATAATCTTTATAAAATAATTGAAGTAGAAGTATTAAAACTTATACTTGAAACGAGTATTAAATAACCAAAGATATACTTATATGAAAGTATTATCTTTATTTGAATAATCGAAAATAAGTTTGATTATTTACACCTTATTCTTTAATAAAATAAAGAATATATTTCAGCAAATAATCGGAGTCATAGATCCTCAAATGAATATTCAAATAATATTCATTAAATAATATAAACTGAGTCATAAGCCTTCGAATGAATATTCAAATAATATTCATTAAATAATAAGCCGAGTCATAATACCTCGAATGAATATTATAAATAATATTCATTAAATAAAATAAAGGAGTCATACATCCTCAAATGAATATCCAAGTAATATTCAATAAATAATATAAAGGAGTCATAAGTCCTCGAATGAATATTCAAGATAATATTCATTAATAAAATAAAGTTATCGAATAAACCTTATTCGATTAATAGTTTGGAAAACTATAACCATATATATATATAAATATATATATATATATATATCCATATCCATATTAAATCTACTCGGGATCCTCGACTCCCGGTTTTAGAAAATATTTTCACCCTTGGGTCCCTATACTAAGGGTATATGCAAGATACAACTATCCTCTAGCATAGGTATTATCAAATAAACCAACAGATATATATCTCAAGAATATAAAACAGGCATGCATATATACCATATCACATGCTACAATATATCGCAACATTTGCTAAATAACAATCATGCAATATCACAAGATAATGCATATACATACATTTACATCACAACAACAGTGTATCGGATAGAATACTTGCCTGAGCGACTGGGGTTACGAATGGCTCGGGACGAGTCTGGTAACCTATAAATAACAAGTAAGTTGGAATTAAACCAAAATCACTTGTAAATCTATACTTTAACTAACTTAGACTCTAACGCTTGTTTTGCGCTCACTGATTCGCTTAAGCCACTCGGGTACCCTCGGCTCCACCATTTTTAATAATTTAACCTTTACGAGTTTTAAAGCGATTCCTTCGCGAGTGTCTTACCAACTGCCTAACACACTTACCATAAATGTTTCATACATTAATTAACCCTTTTTGGTCTTTAATCTATGTTTCAAAGTAAGGCGAGGGAAAAAGTTTCGTTCGTGAAACGCCGTTACTTGAAACGGTCGTTTCTCCTAAACCGTAAATCGGAATCGAACGAACTACATATCAAAACGAAGCTCGTAACATGAGCTATCTAAACATGGCAGTGGTCACAATCTAGCAGGGGGTTCTCGGGTCCTAATGCTATGCACAAAAACAGTCCAAAGAAAATCGGACGTTACGACGGCTATGTTTACGCGATTTCCAATATTTTAAACCATTCAAACCCATTCCAAATCAACCCCAAATCCAACCTCAATCCATCATACAACAAACATCCATCCTTATCACATCATAACAATCCCAACAAATCCACATTAACCATTTATACTATTCTTTATCATGAATTTAAACTACACTTAAGTTCATTAATCAACAACCAAGATTTACAACTTCAAAAACAACCCAAAACCCATTAATCTCTACATACACAATCATCAAGCCTCTCATGAACTCTAATACTCATTTTATGCTCTTAACTTTCAATAACAAAGCTTGGTTAAGAGATTATACCTTCCTTGGAGAGTGGAGAATCAAGGGGATGGCTTGGAATCATCTTTAAAGCCCTTATCCAAGCTTAATCTAAACAAAACTTCAAGAACACAAATTTTAGTTCTTGAAAACACTATTCACCATCTTCTTTGATGATTTATAGAAAAAGATTGGCTTGGATTTAGAAGCTTAAACTTATAGGAAGTATGTAACTTAACTAGGAGAAGCTAGGATAATTACCTTGCTAAATAATAAGTGGAGGAGCTTGAACTTCCATTTTTTAAGAAGAGAACCCGAGAGCTTCATGAAGAAGAAGAAGAATTTTGTGTTTTGCCTTGTCTTGATTTTTGGTTGGTTGATTTGGTTTTGTTTTTGATTTAGTGAATTACCTTCTTGCCCTTGGATTTGTGTGGTTACAAAGCCACCACACCTCCTCCTTCCCATGTCATGCTTATCTCATCCACATGATGTCATCCTTCCTTCCTTGTCTTCTTTCTATTGGTTGGATGACATCATTCCCATTAATCCCTTTGATTAACTTCCTAATCGTTTGCCTAATGACCGCTGATCTGCTATACGGTTCGCTTAACTTTCGTTCTCGTTTTATCGTTTGAAGGATCATACCCGGGATCTTATTACTTAGGTTCCCTTAACCTTTCTCAATATATTATATTCCTTCTATGATCCTCTTTTATAATCCTTTAATTTAAATCCTTTTTATCCTGTTACCTTATACTCAATTCTCTCCGTATATTGTGGATTTCCGGGAAAAACCAAAGTGTTCGGAATTGGATTCTGACGATCTTTACATACACTTATATACTTCATAGAGTACTAATAATATCCCATAAGATCAATAACAGAACCCCTACATAGCGTGGCATGAAAAGTTTTCTCGTTCAGCAAAAACACTATTCATAAGGGTTTCAAAAATTTCCAAAATTGGGGTTATTACAGTCTCCCCTCCTTAAAAGGATTCCGTCCCGGAATCAGATAGAAAATGAATAGGGATACCTTCCTAGCATTGCACCTTCTAACTCTTAAGTAAATTTTCCCACATTGTGGTCCTACCACCAAACTCTGCCTAGTTTAATAATCCTTCTCCTAAGCACTTGTTCTTTTTCACTCTATAACCCTTCCTGGTTGCTCCATACAGGTTACATCGGGTTGCATATCTATGCGCTCATATGCCTCTATTTATCTGGCATCTAAATTACACTTCCTTAACATTGATACGTGAAACACGTTACGACCTGCTACATGTTCGGGGTTAGGGCTAGCTTCTATGCTATCCTCCCAATACGTCTTAATATATCCAAGGGTCCAGCAATTCGTGGACTTAGCTTTCATTTCTTTCCGAACCTCATCAATCCTCTCCAAGGGATACCTATAACGTTACTAGGTCCCCTATTTCATACTCTTTATCCTTTCGTGTCAAATCAACATACTTATCATGACCATCTTGGGCTACTACCAGCCGTCCTCTGATTAGATCTATCATATCCTTGGTCCTTTGGACTACTGCGGGTCCGAGCATCTTGCGCTCTACAACTTCATCCTAACATAAGGGAGATCGACATTGTCTTCCCTCAATGATCTCATAAGGCGACATCTCGATAATGACATATGATCTATTGTCGTAAGATAACTCAATCCGTGTTAAGTGATCATTCCAAATTCTTTCAAGTCTATTGCACAGACTCTCATCATAGCTTCCAATCATTAGAGCTCTTGCTTCTCAATACCCATTCTTTTCCAGTTCGTAATCGCTACTACCTTCCGTTCCTAATATTATACGGGTTATACTTTTGCTTGTTAGCGTTCTATAACCTTTTAATAACCACGTCAACCTTAGTATCACGAATGTGTTCCCATTCCGCATACTACCACCACTTTATTACTCCTTTTTCAGTTGTTTCTATTTTCCAAAATTTGATCAATCAAATAGAAGTAAAGGAATTTGTTGAGAGATCACTATGATCATGAACACTTGTTATATTGCATAGTTAGTACAGAAGGTGGCCAGCCTTTAGTACTTGACAAGCAATTAAACAACATGTGGTATCCTACTAGGCTTCTATCACAAAGATAGATAGTCATTCGGCAATACCTCCCCTTCTGGAAGGGTTGTTCTTCTCAGCTTACATGAAATGAAAAGAAGAGAAAAGAACGAACTGAAGAGAATTGTATATATGAAAAAAAAATATACTGTCACAAAATATCTGGCTTGGAACCTACCTCTGAACTATAGAGGTTTGTCATAGAAGAACAAAACATATATGTATTTAATCAACATCAAGTATTATAGCATCGCATTTCACGTGCCTAAATATTTTCGCTATCCCGTCCATCATTCTATGGACCCATGCTCTTCCTCGAGCTTATACACAATTACCTTTGAAACTCCCTCGACATCGAAAATCGAATCTGGGATCTCATTCTAGACATCATCGTTACTTGAATTCTATGCTTGCACCGCAACCTTCCTTGTATAATAATACGACTCTCTATTGATAAGAAAGAATAATTATTCACTAGGTAGATACTCTACTTAATTAGTCTATCAATGATAACTTATACACTACCACTACCCGATTAGTGGTACTCAATCTCAACATCCATTCCAATACAACTCTCACGGTTGTAATCAGCTCGTTACTCGCAGAATCATTGCTGCCTTACTATGGTCCACCACTGACCCACTGTAGTCATTCATTTTCCATGAAGTCTTAATAGCTAACCATACGGAGTCTATCCATGTCTTATCAAATCCTTCTAAGGAGTTAACATAACCACCAATCACAATTCATGAAGAACACTCCAAACTCTGACGTACTTTCATGACATGAAGCAGATAAAATTTGCAGAAGAGTTTCGCTCAAAGCAATGATAGCAGGTTAATACCATTCTTAATCATATGCCTTCAATAGAAGACTTAACTCAAAGGTTTGTTTAGTCCTTTTTGAACTATGGTCCTGGCTTATCTCAAGATAGTATCTTCTGAGATAGATAGCCCGCTCATGGCGATTACACGAATTAAACCTTTACTAACTACTATTACGGTTGGGTATTGCACAGTCATCAGAAGGAATGTCAATCTTCCAAACCATAATACAACCTTCACATTTTTTTAACCATCATCACTGTATTCTTTTGGCACACGCGCCTATAATTATCCACTTACCTTTAAAGTGTCGGCCACCTCTTTGGCCTTTCCTGATAGTAAAATTTCCTTACAGTCAATGTCATTTTAACCACCTCCAAATAAATTTTCTACCTTATTTCAATCACAGCTTATGTGAAGATGTTTTCCTTAAAATCTGAAGAAAAAAAAAAAAAAATATCACCATTTTTCCATAAGTTATTGCCTCAATCTTTAGAGGTTAATCACTGTCACGACTGACTCTCAATCATACTTAGAACATCTTTTATCCTAGGCCCTAATTGCCCTGACAATTTCAACCTTTACTGGTTCGATCCATACTTTCTCGTGGTTTAACATGTGCCCCACTTGGCAACATCATAATTACGTCATATTTCCTTTATCAACATTTCTATTCTTGAGAATTTTGAATATTACCTTTCTCCTTGTAAAACCTCTAAGGTTATCCTTGAATCGTTCCTCCTGTATTCCCTAGATACAGGGCATATCAAAATACCATTTACTATTACTAGAACCATTGTCTATATACTTCTGAAAATTTCTCCACGAATTCTTAAAGGTTATCGTTACCTTAACCCTTTCCAATTCATACTGTCAAAACTCATACTATCCCTATTAAGGGTGAAATTCCAACCTTTATGCATTTCCTGAGGATTCATTTTAAGTTACCGATGTTCTATCCTTAATTCCACCTTTAAAAGGTACATGCATCCTTCCATGGATAAATCAAGTCATATATCCCTGATAAGGGTGTCTTATTCAATCATTCCCACCTCGATAGTCTATACCTAACTTCATAATAGCATCCTTATTCAAATTGAGGTCAATCCATATGGCCTCCAAAAGATAACAATGGTCATCCACTTTTCTTTCTTGATTTGGTAATGATAACATGGATGTTCTGGAAGATATTGGTCATGTTCAACGTGAACTTCTTCTTAATAATTCCTTATTTACTTTTGTTGTTTATCTCAACAGTCATCTCAATGTTGGGATATCTTTCATACCTGGCGTCTCCCTTCCTGGGTATTAAGCCACCGGTCTTACACTTCACATTCTTGAAGGTCACTTCCTTCATCCAATTTTCTTAATTCCTTACTTTCTTGTCTCCTCAGTCTATCCGCGTCTCATTATTTATCCTTCGAATTATCTCAAGGTTTCCTCGAATCTTCCCAACTTACAGGGGATAAAATATATGTATCTCTTATACCTTCAACCATCAATTTAACTCATGGTGAATCACTCTCATCCGGACGATTACATACTTTTCTATTTCTATTGCTATGAGTCTTTAGGGTTTCCTCATACCCGACTCCCTTATCATACCTCAAACTCCTTTGCCTTTATATCCCTTTCCACTTCAGTTCCTTTTTATTTCCCCTTTCTCTTATCATTATTTCATGAACCATCACAACATAAGCATTGATTCCAAACATCCCGCCATTCTGGATTCGTGTCCTCAGAACGAATCTTGATAACTTTTACAACTTAGATTCATAATTTATCATACTCGTCTGCCTTTGTTCTGGCTCTAAAGCTTTTACACTATCTCCTTATCTTTGGGAATTACTTTCCCGAAAACAATTGACTGAACTTAAATCAGTTTATTATAATCTCTTGTTCCGTGCCTTCCTTGGCCTTTTACCGGCGGGTGGCCTCTCTCTTAGGAGGGTAAGTGATAAAAACAGTCTTTTGTGATTCGTCAATCATTTAGAATCTCAAATGATTCCTATATTTCCTTTAGCCAGGCTCTTGCCTCGACTGGGTCAGCTTGTTCCTTGGAACTCTGAGAGCTTAGCGATTTAAAGGTCCTGAAAGAATTTCCCACCGCACTGTCTCCTCAGGGTGGTGGTTGGGGATAATAGTCTAAGTTCTTTTTAGACAGGTCCATGAATTTCCGTATAGGAGTACCGTCTCGGGTCTCCTTTCCTTACTCGACTTTCTATTTCCTTAGTATGAAATGTTTCATCCTTCTCCCATACTTGGGGTTATCTTATACGTTAAAATCCTCATTTTCCACTCCATTATGTCATGGGTTCCTTCTATCTTGATGGCGACCTCCCTGACTATCACGTTCAGGGTTTGCTCTAAATCTTATTCCTTAAACTAGCTTTCATCTAAGATCTCATCTTTAAGCTCTTGAACATTTGGAACCCAAATTCTGTAGGAATACCTCATTATTCCCTTCTCATCTTTCTCGGTATTAACCTCTGATCTATTTGTTGGCTCTCTGCCTTCATTCATAACTTTTCTGGCACAATATGATCTTTTCCAATAATTCGGGCTGTATTGCTATCTCAACAGCTTTTCGGTACCGGCTCCGGTTACCTTCACTACTATTTCCATTTTCTCAAAATCTCTTATAAACTCTCCAAAAGACATTACCATCTTGAGTCTCTCCTTTTTACTAAGGGCATCAGCCACCATATTGGCTTTCCCCGAATGATAAAGAATCTCCCAATCATAATTCTTGATTAGCTCTAACTGCCTCCTCTGGCGTATGTTGAGCTCTTTCTACGTAAGAATGTACTAGAGCACTTATGGCTTAGGTAATTCTCGCACTTCTCTCCATACAAGTAGTGCCTCCAATCTTTAGGGCAAAACTATTGCCACGAGCCCAAGCTCATGGGTGGGGATATCAAATTTTAAATTCCCTTAATTGTCTTGACGCAGACACGATTATCTTGCTGTGCTATATAAGAAGCACCCTAATTCCTTATGCGAAGCGTCACTTACAAATCACAAAATCTCATTTTCCATCCGGCAACGCCAACATAGGGGACGTCACCAACCTTTGCTTCGGTTCTTAAAAGTTGTTCTCGCATTTCTCTGTCCATTTGAACTTCTCAGTCTTACGAGTAAGCCGCGTTAAAGGGGCTACTATCTTTACAAACTTGAACGAACCTCCGGTAGTGACCGGCCAATCCTACCTCTGGTAGTCGACCAAACCATGGTCATCAATTCATCAGTGGTCCTTTGTCCAATCCTGTCAGGATCCTCCATGGGATCCTCCTCAACAACTATCCCTTCTAGGACAACATCCTCAACCGCTAAATCCTCAATATCAACATCATCCGGTCCTGCATTAGGACACTCTATCGGATCCACAATCCGATCTCCAATTAGTAATAAAACATCATCGCGTTGATGTTCCTCAACTTCAGGGTTCAGAGTCCCGCTACCATATACGATAACGAACTACGCTTCTATCGCTACATTTATAAGGGTTCCCATAAGGGTTTTAACTGTCAGTACTACGTTAGGTAGTCCGACTATGAACTTGGCAAGAGTTCTTATTATCTTAGTGAACTTATTATCTTAACGTCCCATCATCTCTGAGGTTTATAACGCTTAGCTCTGATACCATTTCTGTAACACCCCCAAATCCGGGGTCGGGGATCCGGGTTGTCACGAGTTCCATTTCCCTTAACAACACCCAATCTTAATAAATAATCAACTACTCTGTACTGTGACCCCACAATAAACACACACACCACAAGTTATAGTCTCAGAGATGAATATCCAAAAATAATCACAAGTCGTTTTATTCCACAATTATATGCCAATATACCTTAAACAGGTTTCTGAATAAATTTACATTTCTTTGCCATTATTACAATTCATAATATACATAAGTCTAGTACATTACTAGTTGAAAACTTAGCCTATTGGTAATTTCTACCTCAGCTACAGCGGCCTGAACGCTTCCGGAAAGCTGCGGAACGTTTCCTATCCGCTTGCGAATTGGGAGCTTGGTCCTGTTCATCTTATATATCTGATGTTGTGTGATGAAAGAAGAAAGCAAGGGTGAGCAGCAAGCCCACCAAAATAATATGTATAATGATTAACAATATATGAGCCTACTCATAATACTCATGAAAGTCTTGGTCAAAAGAAATGAACCAAGTTTGATATCTTAATGCGATGAAGTCGCAAAATATTCAGTATATATACATATATACTTTTCAAAATATTGGAAGTCCTCTTCCATGCATAATATGCACAAAGTCCCAGTGTATAACTGTATAAAAAATATCGTTGCAAGGTGATCTCATATATCTAACCTTGTCTCAACGTTTTTCTGAAAATCTTTGTCATTCATAAGACAATTATTAATTAGATATAAGTTTAAAAGATGAAGTTACAAGATACCCCAATATACTTATATCTTTCCCAAATACTACTTGAACTACCACCGTTCAAGTTATAAATTAGCTTCAAAAGTTCATCACATAGATGAGACTACAAGATAATACTTGAACAGATTCAACCTTTAAAATATCATCAAAATAAAATGAAGTTATGAGATACTTCATTTGATGCGAACATCATTTTGAAAACTTGACCCTGCCAACACTCAACAATCGCCCAACCGTAGCCTTTCTATCGAAGTGCTCTGGGTAGTGTTGCAGAAATATCCAATTGGATGATGAACTCATTACGGGAGTTTGCCGCGCCAGGAAGACCACTTACGATGATCAGTCGTAGTAGTACAACCCCACCATTTTCTACATGTAGAGGAGAACCTGTCGGATTTACTT
The DNA here is from genome assembly GCF_009905375.1 of Apium graveolens. Classification (NCBI taxonomy): domain Eukaryota; kingdom Viridiplantae; phylum Streptophyta; class Magnoliopsida; order Apiales; family Apiaceae; genus Apium; species Apium graveolens. The sequence continues at coordinate 139,032,483 of NC_133648.1, read as the reverse complement.
GTCAACCGAACACTGAACTCCTAAGGAATGGACCGCCTTAGCGGAACTTCCAGGCCATTTGGGCCAATATAATAAGGCTGGGCCGGCGCTACTCGGCCACTTACGCCACTCCTAGTTCAGATGAAATCCATGACTCTGAAACGTAAAGCTCGTTCCCCCTTTCCCCAAGTAGAAACTTGTTGATACGGCTTCACCAAGAAGTCGTATCTAGTTGGAAAGGAAAACTCACCGATATTTCCCAGGCGATGCCTGTTAATGGATTAACTTGTTCCAAGAATTTTACTTCCCGAATATTGGGTAAGTAATCAAAAACTCTTTTACCAAGACAACAACCTTGTTGCGAATATAAAACACACCACCGAGCCGGATCCCCCAGGTTTTGAGCGAGTATTTAAATCCCCTTTTTAAAAGGAAGATCTTAAATATAAAAATAGTTTTGGGATCCGCTCTAACTTTTGAAAATCATTTTAAAGACTCGAAAACACTTTAAAGAGTGTTTGGAGTAAAACTGATTTAATGAAGTAAATCAGTCCCCAGAATATTTAGAAAATGACTGAATTTTATTATTTAAATAATATTCCCATAAAAAAATAATCTTTATAAAATAATTGAAGTAGAAGTATTAAAACTTATACTTGAAACGAGTATTAAATAACCAAAGATATACTTATATGAAAGTATTATCTTTATTTGAATAATCGAAAATAAGTTTGATTATTTACACCTTATTCTTTAATAAAATAAAGAATATATTTCAGCAAATAATCGGAGTCATAGATCCTCAAATGAATATTCAAATAATATTCATTAAATAATATAAACTGAGTCATAAGCCTTCGAATGAATATTCAAATAATATTCATTAAATAATAAGCCGAGTCATAATACCTCGAATGAATATTATAAATAATATTCATTAAATAAAATAAAGGAGTCATACATCCTCAAATGAATATCCAAGTAATATTCAATAAATAATATAAAGGAGTCATAAGTCCTCGAATGAATATTCAAGATAATATTCATTAATAAAATAAAGTTATCGAATAAACCTTATTCGATTAATAGTTTGGAAAACTATAACCATATATATATATAAATATATATATATATATCCATATCCATATTAAATCTACTCGGGATCCTCGACTCCCGGTTTTAGAAAATATTTTCACCCTTGGGTCCCTATACTAAGGGTATATGCAAGATACAACTATCCTCTAGCATAGGTATTATCAAATAAACCAACAGATATATATCTCAAGAATATAAAACAGGCATGCATATATACCATATCACATGCTACAATATATCGCAACATTTGCTAAATAACAATCATGCAATATCACAAGATAATGCATATACATACATTTACATCACAACAACAGTGTATCGGATAGAATACTTGCCTGAGCGACTGGGGTTACGAATGGCTCGGGACGAGTCTGGTAACCTATAAATAACAAGTAAGTTGGAATTAAACCAAAATCACTTGTAAATCTATACTTTAACTAACTTAGACTCTAACGCTTGTTTTGCGCTCACTGATTCGCTTAAGCCACTCGGGTACCCTCGGCTCCACCATTTTTAATAATTTAACCTTTACGAGTTTTAAAGCGATTCCTTCGCGAGTGTCTTACCAACTGCCTAACACACTTACCATAAATGTTTCATACATTAATTAACCCTTTTTGGTCTTTAATCTATGTTTCAAAGTAAGGCGAGGGAAAAAGTTTCGTTCGTGAAACGCCGTTACTTGAAACGGTCGTTTCTCCTAAACCGTAAATCGGAATCGAACGAACTACATATCAAAACGAAGCTCGTAACATGAGCTATCTAAACATGGCAGTGGTCACAATCTAGCAGGGGGTTCTCGGGTCCTAATGCTATGCACAAAAACAGTCCAAAGAAAATCGGACGTTACGACGGCTATGTTTACGCGATTTCCAATATTTTAAACCATTCAAACCCATTCCAAATCAACCCCAAATCCAACCTCAATCCATCATACAACAAACATCCATCCTTATCACATCATAACAATCCCAACAAATCCACATTAACCATTTATACTATTCTTTATCATGAATTTAAACTACACTTAAGTTCATTAATCAACAACCAAGATTTACAACTTCAAAAACAACCCAAAACCCATTAATCTCTACATACACAATCATCAAGCCTCTCATGAACTCTAATACTCATTTTATGCTCTTAACTTTCAATAACAAGCTTGGTTAAGAGATTATACCTTCCTTGGAGAGTGGAGAATCAAGGGGATGGCTTGGAATCATCTTTAAAGCCCTTATCCAAGCTTAATCTAAACAAAACTTCAAGAACACAAATTTTAGTTCTTGAAAACACTATTCACCATCTTCTTTGATGATTTATAGAAAAAGATTGGCTTGGATTTAGAAGCTTAAACTTATAGGAAGTATGTAACTTAACTAGGAGAAGCTAGGATAATTACCTTGCTAAATAATAAGTGGAGGAGCTTGAACTTCCATTTTTTAAGAAGAGAACCCGAGAGCTTCATGAAGAAGAAGAAGAATTTTGTGTTTTGCCTTGTCTTGATTTTTGGTTGGTTGATTTGGTTTTGTTTTTGATTTAGTGAATTACCTTCTTGCCCTTGGATTTGTGTGGTTACAAAGCCACCACACCTCCTCCTTCCCATGTCATGCTTATCTCATCCACATGATGTCATCCTTCCTTCCTTGTCTTCTTTCTATTGGTTGGATGACATCATTCCCATTAATCCCTTTGATTAACTTCCTAATCGTTTGCCTAATGACCGCTGATCTGCTATACGGTTCGCTTAACTTTCGTTCTCGTTTTATCGTTTGAAGGATCATACCCGGGATCTTATTACTTAGGTTCCCTTAACCTTTCTCAATATATTATATTCCTTCTATGATCCTCTTTTATAATCCTTTAATTTAAATCCTTTTTATCCTGTTACCTTATACTCAATTCTCTCCGTATATTGTGGATTTCCGGGAAAAACCAAAGTGTTCGGAATTGGATTCTGACGATCTTTACATACACTTATATACTTCATAGAGTACTAATAATATCCCATAAGATCAATAACAGAACCCCTACATAGCGTGGCATGAAAAGTTTTCTCGTTCAGCAAAAACACTATTCATAAGGGTTTCAAAAATTTCCAAAATTGGGGTTATTACAGTATGCTACAAGGCAATCATATCCTCAACAGGGAAGTGCAGCTGCACCTACTAGTGCTGATTTTGAGGAACTTAAGTTGTTGTGCAAGAGTCAGGCGGTTTCTATCAAGACCTTGGAAAATCAAATCGGTCAATTAGCCAATGCAGTGCTCAATCGTCAACCTGGCACTCTTCCCAGTGACACGGAAGTACCAGGCAGGAAGGAAGCTAAAGAGCAAGTCAAGGCTATTACCTTAAGGTCTGGAAAAGTAGCTGATGCTGAAAAGGCAAAAGAAGTCGAAGCTGAAGTTAGAGATGAAGAATCTAAGCAAAAGGAGAAAGTGGTGGAACCAAAGAAGACTACTGTTGAACATACTCTGCCTGAGGCTAATACAGGGGAGAAACAGCTTTATCCTCCACCACCTTTTCCTAAGAGATTGCAGCAACAAAAGCTGGATAGACAGTTCGGGAAGTTTCTGGAGGTGTTCAAGAAACTTCACATCAATATACCTTTCGCTGAGGCTCTGGAACAAATGCCTAGTTATGCGAAGTTTATAAAGACTATTCTTTCAAGGAAGGTGAAACTGGATGACCTTGAAACCGTTGCTCTCACGGAAGAATGCAGCGCGGTTCTGCAACAAAAGTTACCACCAAAACTGAAAGATCCAAGAAGCTTCACCATTCCTTGCACCATTGGCAATCTAACTTTTGACAAGTGCCTTTGTGATTTGGGAGCAAGCATTAATCTGATGCCCTTGTCGATCTTTAAAAAGCTGGATCTGCCTGATCCAAAACCCACATACATGTCGCTACAATTGGCGGACCGTTCCATTACTTACCCAAGGGGCATAGTTGAGGATGTGCTCGTCAAGGTGGATAAGCTCTTCGTTCCAGCAGATTTTGTTATTCTGGATTTTGAGGAAGATAAGAAGATTCCCATAATCTTGGGGTGGCCTTTCTTGGCTACTGGCCGTACCTTGATAGATGTGCAAAAAGGGGAACTTACTATGCGGGTCCAAGATCAGGATGTGACCTTCAACGTATTCAAGGCAATGAAATTCCCTACAGAAGATGAGGAGTGCTTAAAAGTGGATGTGATTGATTCCGCGGTTACTTCGGAACTCGAGCACATGCTAATGTCTGATGCATTGGAAAAGGCCTTAGTGGGGGAATTTGACAGCGATGATGAAGATAGCAACGAGCAATTACAATATCTGAACGCTTCTCCCTGGAAGCGAAAGCTGGACATACCATTTGAATCTCTTGGTACTTCTGACCTTAAGAATGCTGAAGGGAAGCTCAAACCATCAATAGAGGAAGCACCTACCTTGGAGCTCAAACCACTACCTGAACACTTGAGGTATGCTTTTTTAGGTGATTCATCTACGTTACCTGTTATTATTTCAGCTGACCTTTCAGGTAGTGAGGAAGACAAGCTCTTAAGGATTTTGAGAGAATTCAAATCGGCTATAGGATGGACCATAGCAGACATCAAGGGGATAAGTCCTTCATATTGTATGCATAAAATTCTGCTAGAGGAAGTTAGTAAGCCAACTGTGGAACAGCAACGAAGACTAAATCCCATCATGAAGGAGGTGGTGAAGAAAGAAATTCTGAAATGGCTAGATGCAGGCATCATTTATCCTATTTCTGACAGCTCGTGGGTGAGCCCCGTACAATGTGTTCCTAAGAAAGGAGGTATCACTGTGGTCGCAAATGAAAAGAATGAGCTCATCCCTACTCGAACAGTTACAGGATGGAGAGTATGCATGGATTATAGGAAATTGAACAAAACCACAAGGAAGGATCACTTTCCTCTTCCATTTATTGATCAAATGCTTGACAGATTGGCGGGACATGAGTATTTTTGTCTTCTGGATGGTTATTCCGGGTATAATCAGATTTGTATTGCACCAGAGGACCAGGAAAAGACTACCTTCACTTGTCCATTTGGCATATTTGCTTTTCGTAGAGTTTCGTTTGGGTTATGTGGCGCCCCGGCCACCTTTCAGAGATGTATGATGGCTATATTCTCTGACATGATTGGAAATAACGTCGAAGTGTTCATGGATGACTTCTCCGTCTTTGGACACTCATATGATGAATGTTTGAATAATCTGCGCGCCGTACTCAAAAGATGCGTGGAAACTAATTTGGTGCTTAATTGGGAGAAATGTCATTTTATGGTGCGTGAAGGCATTATCCTTGGGCATAAGGTCTCTAGCAAGGGTCTGGAGGTGGACAAGGCCAAGGTGGGAGTCATTGAAAATCTTCCCCCACCCAATTCTGTGAAAGGAATCCGTAGTTTTCTTGGTCATGCGGGTTTTTATCGGCGATTCATCAAGGACTTTTCAAAGATATCTAAGCCATTGTGCAATTTGCTTGAGAAAGATGTGCCTTTCAAATTTGATGATGAATGTTTGGCAGCATTCGAGACTCTCAAGAAGAGTTTGATCACTGCACCAGTTATTACAGCACCAGATTGGACAGAACCGTTTGAGATGATGTGTGATATGAGTGATTATGCGGTAGGTGCAGTTCTGGGACAGCGCAAGAAAAATCTCTTCCATGTGGTCTACTATGCGAGTAAGACTTTAAATGGTGCCCAATTGAACTACACCACTACTGAGAAGGAGCTTTTGGCTATAGTCTTTGGCTTTGAGAAATTTCGATCTTATCTGCTTGGTACGAAAGTAACAGTATTCACTGATCATGCAGCTATTCGCTATCTGGTTTCTAAGAAGGATTCGAAGCCGAGACTCATTCGTTGGGTACTTTTACTTCAGGAATTTGAGTTAGAGATCAAAGATAGAAAAGGTACCGAGAATCAAGTAGCTAACCATCTCTCTAGGTTGGAGAATCCCGATTCTACTTCACAAGATAGGACGTTAATCAATGAATCTTTTCCGGATGAGCAGTTGTTTGCAATTCAGGAGGAAGAACCATGGTTTGCAGATATTGTAAACTATCTTGTCAGCAATATAATGCCTCTTAATTTGACATCCGCGCAAAAGAAGAAGTTTCTGCATGAGGTGAAGTGGTATATGTGGGATGAACCATATTTGTTTAGACAGGGAGCTGACCAGATCATCAGGAGATGTATCCCGTTCTGTGAGACGGAGAGGATATTACGAGAATGCCATTCCACGGTTTATGGTGGACACTATGGAGGTGAGAAGACGGCAGCTCGTATTCTGCAAGCAGGTTTTTCTGGCCTACTTTGTTCAAGGATGCTCATCAGTTTGTTTTAAGGTGTGATCATTGCCAAAGAGTGGGAAATTTGTCAAGGAAGGATGAGATGCCATTAAATGTGATGCTTGAAGTCGAGGTCTTTGATATGTGGGGAATCGATTTCATGGGGCCTTTTATCTCGTCTTGCAATAATCAGTACATCTTGCTGGCAGTCGATTATGTCTCAAAATGGGTCGAAGTTAAAGCTTTACCGACAAATGATGCAAAGGTAGTACTAAATTTTCTTCATAAGCAAATTTTCACAAGGTTTGGAACACCTCGGGTAATCATAAGTGATGAAGGATCGCATTTTTGCAACCGTAAGTTCACTTCTATGATGCAGCGTTATAATGTGAATCATCGAGTAGCTACTGCCTATCATCCGCAAATAAATGGTCAAGCGGAAGTGTCTAACAGAGAGATAAAGCGCATTCTAGAGAAGGTTGTTTGTCCGTCAAGGAAGGATTGGTCTTTAAAGCTCGATGAAGCTGTTTGGGCTTACAGAATAGCATACAAAACTCCACTAGGGATGTCACCGTTTCAGTTGGTGTACGGTAAGGGATGTCATCTACCAGCGGAGCTTGAGCATAAGGCCTACTGGGCATTGAAGAAATTGAACCTGGATTTAGATGCAGCTGGTAAGAAAAGAATGCTTCAGCTTAATGAACTTGATGAATTTCGACTTCAAGCGTACGAGAATAACAAAATGTATAAGGAAAAGGTGAAGAGGTGGCACGATAGGAAGCTACATCCTAAGTTATTTGTGCCAGGGCAACAAGTTCTTTTATTCAACTCTCGGCTCCGACTTTTTCCTGGGAAGTTGAAATCAAGGTGGTCTGGACCTTTTATTGTCAAAACTGTGTTTCCACATGGAGCGGTGGAAATTTTTGAGAATGATTCGGACCAAGCATTCAAGGTTAACGGTCAGCGGTTGAAGCACTACTATGGGGACATGGCAACCGAGAGGTGGTTAGTGCCATTTTGTTGACTATTTGAGAAAGGTACGGAACGTCAAGCTAATGACGAAAAAGAAGAGCTGTGTGGGAGGCAACCCATGAATTGTTGTTACAGGAACCCTTAGAAGTTAATAACCTATCCAAAAACACAAAAAAAATCAGAAAACAGGGGCTGAAAAAAATTTAAAAAAAAAACAAAAACACAAACCCTAATTCCCAAACCCTAATCTAATCCATACCCTATATATACATACACTTATCCTACATATCTCCCACAAAACTTCCTACACTTAAACCCTCTCACAAACATCAAAAATCAGTTCTTACACACTTATATTCACAAATCAATGGCACCCAAGAGAGCACGCACTATTGACAGCAGCAGCACAGTTCCTACTGCTGATTCTTCGAGGGGCACTGCTGCAAGGCCTCGGTTAACTGACAGAGCTGCGGAGGAGGAGTACACTAGGCTGTTGGGGAAGCCGATTCTGAAGGAGAGGGGGTTTTTACCATCAGGGAGGGATGGTGAGTTGTTGCCCATGATTGCAGAGAAGGGGTGGATAGCTTTTTGTGAGTCACCCGAAGCAGTACCGATGAGCGTTGTTCGCGAGTTCTACGCGAACGCGAAGGCTGAAAAGAATGGGTTTTCTGTAGTCCGTGGGCTGACGGTTGATTATCATCCTGCGGCGATTCGCCGTGTGATTGGACAGCGAGAGAGGAAGCCCGAGGAGGAGAACTGAAATGAAAGACTGCTGAGGATTTTGACTTGGATTTGATTTGTGCGACTCTCTGTCGACCGGGCACAGTTTGGAACCGCAGTCCAGCCAATAATGAGTATCGTCACTTTTCGGCGATCGCCATGAACAGGTATGCCCGTGCATGGAATGCATTTATATGTGCTAATATTTTGCCTTTTTCACATGCACACGAGGTCACAGTTGAGAGAGCACAGCTGTTGTGGGGAATTCTGAATGAGGAATACTATGTGGACCTTGGTGAGTTTATCTACCAAGGAATTCTGAAGTTTTTGAGGGGAGCAAAGCATATGAACATCCCTTATGCATCCACGGTTACGAAGCTATGCCGAGCAGTGGGAGTGAACTGGCCGGCTCATGAGCAGGTTGCATTTGCCAGCAGCTCCGATAGATTCTGGCACTCTGAATGGGATGCAGGAGTGGACCGGTGGTGAGCCTGAGGAGCATGGGCTGGGTTATCATCTTCCAGGAGGGCGTCCAGCACGAGGTGCTACTATGGCCAGGCCAGGGCGTGTTGAGCTGGTTCGTCGAGAGCTCAGGAGGGTGCTGGGATGGGTGATGCCCAGTATAGGAGGCTTTCACGGTGGATGATGCCATGTATGAGACGCAGAGTAGGTTTGCTCAGGAGCTCACCCTTGCGTTAGGGACTGCTTTTCGAGGCCTTGGAGGCTGATATCCAGTGGCCAGTTTTTGGTGAGGACTCTGCATACCCGCCGCCTGATACTCCACACCCGCTGAGGGTGAGGATGATGATGACTCCGAGTAGGTATACCCTGTGTTCCTTTCTACTACTTTCACTGAGGACAGTGAAGATTTTTAGTTTGGGGGTGGTAGTTAAAGGAATATTGTGTGTGTGTCATTTAGGTTGCATATTCATGATAGTTAGTTCATATAGTTGCATAATTTATGCCATATAGTTTTTTTTTTTTATGAATGTCATGTAGCTCATGCATTTACTATGATCCCTTTTGCAATGATTTATCGACTGAATTATGATATTGATGCGAGTGTAGTGATAGCATTAAAGTGATATTAAGTTGTGTAGGTTGATATGCATGCTAGAAACAATTGTAAGTCCACTGAGTCTTAAAGAATGCGTAAGGGCTAGATTGTTGTTATGATTTGGTTGTTTCAGGTCAATCTATTTATTATGCTTAGAATTCGATTATAGGTTCTTAGTGATAAAACATGAAAAAAGAAAAAATTTTTGGAGAAAAAAAAATATGGAAGTTGTTGCTAGTTGTGGCTAGGCGGTCAAATGGCTAGTAGCCGGCTCGCTTATGTTGCGAGTATCTAGGGTTGAGTAAGATGGAGCGAAACGCACTTGCTCAGAAGTTAAAAAAAAAAAATTGCATAATTGATCAAGAGTGGGCTCTTGGTATTCGAGGTTATTAAGTTCTTAGGGGACTTTGTGCCTAGTGACCTAAGGCTTTTTAGAGTCTGGATCCGCTAACCTAACGCTCGTTACATGGATACCATTGTATAAGTCTTTGTGGACCTCACTCATTGCACGGTCAATAAGCATTTGAGTTGTAAATAAAAAGCACAATTCCGTAGTAAGCTCCAGAGTTCTTGTAGTGTGTATATCACTTTGTGCCTAGAATTTTTATTCTTTGTATAATCGTAGGATTGCTCTTAAGGATAGTCTAGTCATAGTAATTTGGTCTAGTTCCGAAGCATATCTGTTAAGCCATTCGCACACACCACGTTTCTGGCTGTTTGTCCTGTTGCATGAGTTTATTGATCTTTAGATGTCTAACTGCATTCGTTGAGAGTGTGACAATTTGGTGGTTAATTGTAGTAAGTGGATCGTTGCATTTTCATATAGATTGCATTCATGCATTATTTTATTTGTTTTGAGTCTGTGACGCTTGAGGACAAGCATCGATTTAAAGTTTGGGGGTGTGATAAGTGCATTTTATACCCCTAGAACGTCTTAAAATGGCTTTAAATTGGTATCTTGAAATCAAGTATTTTGGTATGTAATGCGTTTTTCTAGTGTTTATGCATTTTCAGGGTATTAGTTACATTCGGGAGGAATCATCAAGAATAAGCCTTGGCATGTGACATTGCGAGAGGAAATGAATGGGCAGATTACGGCGAAGAAACGGAGCAAGCTTGGAATTTTTCCAGTAGGGTCCTGCGCGCCCGCGCAGCAATGTCTGAGCGGCCGCGCAGCAGCCTG